>NW_021151939.1:0-2582 GCF_002837175.3 Physeter macrocephalus | reverse complement strand
AGTTAGACATGTGAATCCACCGCTTTCAGCCTCTATCAATCACGCAGTTCCCGGCGCTCCAACAGAAACTGCAGGAGGTCATTACCATGTAGCGAAACTTCACACGGTCCCACTGACAGCACCACTCGACATGGTTTACAGGTGATTCTGTCACCAACCTTTTCAACTGTAAGGACTCGAAGCGACGGGGTAGGCGGGGAGGGTGGCATGAAGGGAGACAAGGTCGCTGGCGTCTATATGTATACAGATATTATCTGAGTGCACGGAGGCTCGTGTGGGGCGAAGGACGAGTTTGTTTCCCAGGCCTCGAGCTTAGAACTTCTCAGCAAACTGAATAATGACAGAGTGGGCAAGCTAGATACCGCACTATGGGGACGTCGTATGGCTCACGCTGTAAACGTGGGTCGCGTGGAAGGACACTATCCAAAGCGAGAACGCAGACACTCGGAACACCACATCGAGTTTTAACCAGATCAATATTTAGCCGCCCTGAAGCCCCTGAAGCCTGTACGTGTAGTGGAAGTCGTGCTCGTGACATCCGGTGGCAGTTGGCCTCCTCGGGTCGACTTCGTTTGAAGACACATCTGGGGATTCTGTACGTATATGCATCAAGAGTCTACGCGTTTTCTACTCTCACGATGACGTCAGATCTGCATCGTCCTACGCCCATGCTCACATGAGGAGTCAAGCGTAGTCGCTACGGCTATCAGTGCAGCAGGCAACGAAGACCAAACCAGCACTGCCCTCTCGTTCAGGCATCTCGAACACCCACGTCAAGCGCGTGCTTGAGATATCGAAGCAGTGTAGTGGATCGAGCTAACCTGACCTCGGCGGTGCCTTCTCGAAGTGGACAGCTCGGAGACGGCGTCTGCCCGCGGTTCGCATCAACGGTTAAGACGCAGGATACATCTTCGTGGAGCCCATTGACAGACATGCTACCTAGGCGCGACTCCACTACATCGCCAAGCGCAGCGTTCGTCGCGCACCGAAGCTATGTTCCTAGCGTTCCTAACTGTGTATGGGCTTCGACGCTTGAGGCCTGAGTTGCTCATCGTATTGCCCAAACAGGACTCAATGGAGCATGAAAGCTCCACGGTGGTAGTGTCCTATCAAGTGCGCAGAGTGAGTCAGACTCGGTTTCCTCTCGCAAAGCACGCGAGAGGCAGAACAACAAAAGTTCTCGTTAGTTGTCACCGCATTGTTCATCACAGACTTTATACGCACCCTCCGACACCACAGAACAACAAAACTCTACATCTGGTGTCATCGCGTCCTCCATCACATAATTTATACGCACACTACGATTTCAGCTAGATACCGAATGTACATTGCCGATGGTTGTACATTTACCGTGAGTAGGCGCTGCCGACTGCGGGTACGTCCACATCGAAGTGTACATGGCGGAGGAAGCTGCGGGCGTGTACTGAGGCGGTCACGATACTCGGGTCGGATAGCCCGCATGCGGCTTGTTCTGCTCAGGCGCAGCTGCTCGGGTCAAACTGAGGTTACTGGTACGAATGTGGGAGGACAGTAAGATGCGGTGAGGTAACGGTGGATGCACCTTACTGTCCGTTATCGCGAGGATGCTGCTCTTTTGTGCTGGGGCTTCTGCTTACTTGAAGAACTCTCGCGTTAGGCACTGTACGTCAGTTTTCAAGCGCGAATGGGCGCTTACGCTACATCGTCAGGCGCCCTGGCCTCATACAATGGTCCGCATGTGCGCCAGTAGCACCACGGAATACGCACGTGACAAAGTTTCACAATTCAAGTCCCCTGCAGCACTGCAGTGCTTACGTAGGTGAGAGAACAGCAACACAAGAAACTGTTGTCGTGTCACGGTGGGATGGAACGTATTCTGGGTGTAAGCAAAAAACTCCCCCTCATGCGGCAACCACAATCAACTAGGACTTCATTTCTCGTCTAAGGACCCATTCTAGATCGGAAGGCGCTGTCCTTGGGAGGATGCCTAAAAGAGTTGCCCAGCGCCGCAGACGATGTAGTTCAATATGCATTGATGAGGTGCTCAATGATACCCCTGATCCACGAGTTTGGCGAATCCGTGCCGCCTGGCGTGAGGTAAATCCTTCCGCTGTGATTGTCCTGGAGAAGATGCCTCTTCCTGACAATGCTCCCGAGAGGATCGGTCTCCGGAATTCCTCCTACAGCTTTAGAGATTGCGGAGGGTAGTGCCAGCCTAGCGGCTCCACCTCACAAACAACACTCGTCGCCCCCTACGAACAGAAAAACGACTAACGTATGGGCGATTGCGGAATATCTGACGGATGTATACAGCAAACTCGTGAGAGCCTTACAGCAACGAAGGCCGCTACGCTCGTGGCAGACGCCCACCGACGCCGAGGAGTCAAGGCGCTGCGTGTGATTGTGTCGGGATTGCCGAGATGAAAATGAATCCCCGGCATCTTGTGGAAGGTGCGGCCATGCTCTCTGTGGTGATAGAGTGTACGGAGGTGAGACCTCACCAAATGGGATATGCAGGAGGGTGTTGTGGAATCAGCTGAGGATGTGACGTTGTCTGTGGACACGGAAGATATGGAAATGAGGTATGACTTGTGGGTTGTACA
>NW_021151938.1:2337-2583 GCF_002837175.3 Physeter macrocephalus | reverse complement strand
TTTTGTGGGGATCTACAGTAGTCTCCTGCGTGCGTGCGAAAGTTTTAATGGCACGCTTAGACTTGTCTTGCGGCTCCGTTCTGCATGCAGACCTACACACTGTAGCAGGCTTAAGCTTAGCTGTGTGTGTACCTGTGTGTGCTTCTAGCCCCCCACGTGTGTAGTGAGGCAAGCATATGCTACACATATGTGAACATATGTATCTGTGTCACCTCTATGCTTACGCCTGTGTCAGTATCTCTCTCT
>NW_021151938.1:1996-2311 GCF_002837175.3 Physeter macrocephalus | reverse complement strand
TTTTGTGGGTGTAGGCAGGTGTCTCCTCGCTCTGTACATGCACCTGTCCCTGAGTGTAAAGCGAAGTGCGAGTGCACGGGTGTGGAGGTCTTTTTACCCACTTCACTGACGGCCACATTGATGTACCTCGCCATCGTGTTTAGGCGATGCTGCTGTACATCTGTCTCTCTCTCCTGCAGATAATGTTGCATGGGAAATGTTGCACTTGAAGCCGTCGTCGCTTTTGTCGCGCGTGTGTTTTGCTTTCTGCAGCAGCCAAAGAAAGCAGGGGCATGTCGCTGGGGCGGCTGCGCGAGGCACCCTTGTCTCTTCCAT
>NW_021151938.1:0-347 GCF_002837175.3 Physeter macrocephalus | reverse complement strand
TTCTACTCCCGCAGAAGAAACTTCACGAGTTGCCAGAGGTTCTCGCATTCGGATATCTCCCGTGGAAGAGTCATCTTTCGGGAATTTCGAAGCAGCTGCCAGTTCACGCCGTTTTCGAAGAAACATGGTGTGGTTGTTGCCCTCTCCTCACGCGTCAGAAGGCCCATCGTGTGGCAGGGCAGCAGTAGTACTATGCAGAAGTATTTGCTTCTCGGGATTGAGGCCCAGCGCCGTCAACTACGACATATGTCGACGTGAATACATATATATACCTATACACATAATCGGTGCTTCTACATATGCAGACGCTCGCTGGGTGGACACATCCGTAGACGGGTAGCAGCACT
>NW_021151936.1:0-2583 GCF_002837175.3 Physeter macrocephalus | reverse complement strand
TTTTGATAGGGGAGACTGGTACTCAGAAGACTAAGCATTTTGCCAAAGAGAGCATATAAGATTAATAAATGAAATGCAAAATACAACAGATAACTATATTAACTCCTTATTAAATAACCATTAAAAGCTACTATTATTATTTTATTTCAGAGGATAAAAATTAGAACCAATATGTTGCTTGAGCTCTCACAGTCTGTAATTGGTGGAAACACAATTTCAATACTGTTGGATAGACACACAGAGACCAAGATATTAAATAATTATATTCAACTGCTTCCTCTAGGAGAGCAAGTATTCACAATTTGGTACTTCCATTCTAGAACTCAGGTATTTCCCACTATCCCAGCTGTTTTCTTTTAAATTTAGTTCTCAAAACTTGAGCATGAATCAGAATCACCTGGAAAATTTATTATATACAGATTCTTGGGTCCTCTCTCCCAAAGTTCTGATTCAATTTGTCTGGAGTGTGGTTTAATGATTTATGTTTCTAGCAAGCTCCCTGGAGATACTGAGGATGACTCCTCTGTTTTGGAAAATGTATTTCGAGAACCATTGCTCTATTGTATGGAGTATTACAATATTGTGAACTCCCAATATAGTATATTAATGTGTATAGTTTTTCTAAAGGAACTATGTTTTAATATAATTATGCCAGGCCTCCCATATTCAAAGAGAGGCCACAAATCTTTGAGTGTGTTATCAAAATGATTTTCTGGCTTGGCTCCCTTTAAGATAGGGCATCTTTCCTGAAAGAGACAGGCAAAACCACAATGACAATTTTATAAGGAGAGAAATCATGCTGACAGCAGGCAGTTTCTTCCAAGCAGAAAAGGGGTGTCACACTCAATTACCTCTGTGGAACTATGGTGAAAAGGAGCCAGGTGAATAGCTGCATTATGAACAGAGTTGGTTTTTTTTTTTCCTTGTAGTTCAAAAGATATAAGATTGGAGAGACTACACCAATGATACCAATAAGAAAGAGGAATGCAAAGAATATGGAGGACTAGAGTAATAATGACAAAGGTGGGGAAAATTTAGCTCCACCATACAAATATTTCTCAATGCAATTTGCCCTTATAGGTCATCATTTGACCATCTGACATACTAATTTTACAGTTATATGGTTCTCTGTAAATGGTACTTATTATTCACCTTTTATTGTTTTCTTTTTCACCTTTACTGATAAAAAGTTATAGTCAAATTTATAATTCACTTCACTACACCTGTATTTAGTAATTCATGGAAAGCTCTTAATGCACTTTCAGGTTCCATCATTTGACATTCGGCTAAATTGCCCACGTAATAATTTCAGCGGAATATTTAATAGTCTTGACAACAAAAACATTCTTGAAGATGCTCATTTAAAGGAATATCTTTGAATTTCTTTTAATAGCTATAAGCCCTACATTTTTAATTATTTCTTCCTTTTTTTGACTTCTAGGAAGTAAGTGTATAGAATGAATTTTCCAAGTACCTTAGTATACTATATGCTCTAGTGCTCATTAGAAAGCAAAATGTAAGTGACGTGTCTGAAATCAGAGTCACTAAAATGTGTTTTTAAAACCTCGATTTAAAAGGCTAGTGTAAAATGTTCAAATAATTAACAGCTCTGCAGATTATAATACACTGTGATGGCATTAAATGATCCAGGCTGCCAGCCATGTTTAAGGAGTAAATTCTCATTTCCACCCCTTGTTTCCCTCATTTCATTTCTTTTTGACACTTTTTCTCACTGAAGTATTAGGTGATAATAACACATAAATTCTCAAAATTTAATTAGGATCAAAGACTTTTTTCTCCCATTAATAAGTAATCTAAATAGTTACTACTCTTTTTCCCTTTAAAAATGAAAAATTATACTAATTTTGACAATTTTACATGTGACAAATTGTTCTTTATGAGCCACATCCTTAATCTCTTTTGCACTGAAGAGAATTATTTATGACATGGACCTGTACTTTAATGGAGCTATAAATAAATATTTTATGTTAAAAATCTTAAGAAAGGTAGTTTTAAAAATATGAAAATCATGCTTATTTAATAGTTGAGCATTATATACATTGGGTACTTTATATGCAAACCCTGCATATTGTATTTTGCAGTTTAAAATATTTATGCAGTTTTTCATTTATACTGCTCATGTACAAAATTCACAAGTACTAAAATATATTGCTCTTGAATTTGGTCCCTAAGTCCTCAGTTTCCTCCCTAGAGACAGCCGCTAACATTACTTTCTTTTTAAACTTTGAAGTCTATTCCATGCATCACACAATGCCTATTCATAATTATATCTTTGTTGTTATTTGAGCAAGTTATATCAAATTATACATATTATTCTACATTTGCTATTTATACTTAATACTCTCCCTTGCAGATTTTCTTACACTAGGACATATGTAGTTTCCTTATCTTCTCAAAGATTATGGAAATATTTTATGGATGTGTATGATTCATGGAGCTCTCATCATTATAATGCTTACAATATTTTAGAAGAAAAAATCGCCTATGAACCATATTATATATACATTATTTTGAAAACTTTCAATTATATCTTTAGGAAATTAACTAAATATGGAATTTCTA
>NW_021151935.1:1733-2584 GCF_002837175.3 Physeter macrocephalus | reverse complement strand
TTTATTTCTGATCTGATCTCTATGATTTCTTTCCTTCTGCTAAATTTCGGGGGTTTTTTGTTCTTTCTCTAATTGTTTAAGTGCAAGGTTTTTTCATTTCTAATTCTATTGATTTGAGTCTTCCCCCTTTTTTTCTTGATGAATCTTTCCAGTGGTTTATCAATTTTGTTTATCTTTTCAAATAACCAGCTTTTAGTCTTATTGATATTTGATATCATTTCCTTCATTTCTTTTTCATTTATTTCTGATCTGATCTCTATGATTTCTTTCCTTCTGCTAAATTTCGGGGGTTTTTTGTTCTTTCTCTAATTGTTTAAGTGCAAGGTTAGGTTGTTTATTTGAAATGTTTCCTGTTTTTTAAGATAGGATTGTATTGCTATAAATTTCCCTCTTAGAACTGCTTTTGCTGCATCCCATAGGTGTTGGGTTGTCATGTCTCCATTTTCATTTGTTTCTAGGAATTTTTGATTTCCTCTTTGATTTCTTCAGTGATCACTTCGTTATTAAGTAGTGTATTGTTTTGCCTACATGTGTTTGTATTTGTTACAGATCTTTTCCTGTAATTGATATCTAGTCTCATAGCGTTTTGGTCATAAAAGATACTTCATATCATTTCAATTTTGTTAAATTTACCAAGGCTAGATTTGTGTACCAAGATATGATCTATCCTGGAGAATGTTCCATGAGCACCTGAGAAAAATGTGTATTCTGTTGTTTTTGGATGGAATGTCCTATAAATATCAATTAAGTCCATCTTGTTTAATGTATCATTTAAAGCTTGTGTTTCCTTATGTATTTTCAATTTGGATGATCTGTCCATTGGTGAAGGTGGGGTGTTAAAGTCCCCTACT
>NW_021151935.1:0-231 GCF_002837175.3 Physeter macrocephalus | reverse complement strand
AGGACCTCCTTGACACACACCACTGCAGCAGGGCGGGCCGGCTAGCCAGGAAGAAAACTAGGAGGCAGTGGAAGCAGCAAGCGTATACGTCCGGGCGAGCGGGAGACATTGCTGTGCGGAGCCGAGCAAAGAGAAGGCGGGGTAGGCTGGCAGGCGAGCGAGGCAGTTTGCCACGGTGACTGTTGGGGCAGGAGAAAGAAAGTTTTTTGCGGCCACCGGGCCCAGCAGAGA
>NW_021151934.1:0-2584 GCF_002837175.3 Physeter macrocephalus | reverse complement strand
TGTGAGAGGTCTACAAAGCAAGGGAAAGGCTTGCGCGTGTTTCTGCACCTCTTCATCTTACATGCTTGCGCGCGGCTTCTTCAGAAAGAAATGCGTACGACGTTGCTGGTGGCTTTCGTCCGTAACAGGTTTCCTTGTGCAGACACTGTGGGTAGGGGTGTAGTCAAACGTGCAAGTCTTTGGTGGAGAGACGATGATTTCTACTTCAGTGCACGTCTCCTGTTTTCAGTTTCTCTTCTCACATATTTTCTATGCAAAACGTAACGCCACATGTACTGCAGAACTGAAAAAAGTCTCCTGTATCGTCTCGCAATGAAACTCGCAGTCCCTGCACAAATGCTGCTGTACAGCAGAGAGAGGGATCTGTTCATAGACGGAGGCGGATCTTCCCTGGAGAGAGACGTGCACAACTGTGCAGCTATCTCTGTGTATGTGTGTGTTTGTGTGTGTATGTGTGTGTGTGTGTGTCTGTGCCTGTGTCTGTGCCTGTGTCTGCGTGTTTGTATCTCTTATCTCGGAGTTTGCTCCTAAAAGCGCGTGTAACTACTATAGGAATAGACTACACATATATAATAGTAGATATTTTTGTACATCTATAAATATATATACATATGTCGGTATCGATGTATATATGTGATACCATGTGGTATATGATGTGGCCACAACTTTGTTAATAGAGAAGCATACTCGCACCTTGGCGTTTTCATGTCGGGGTTTCACAGTCACTGCGGAGGCCTGCCTGGGACTAAAATTTCTATTTGAAAGCAAGACCCTTCTTTCTTTAGGGGCTGCCCCATAACTATGAATCTATTGTGTATACTACCGTTGTGTGGACAGCTACCTTCCAGGGGTACATCTCTCTACGTACACCCCTGTCCGTCTGTATTTCTAGATGTCCATATATCTCGCGTCTTTCCCGAAAGGGATCGGCGTATGTTTGTCTATCAGTGAAAGAGGGTAAGATCAACGACTCCAGCAGGGGTCCCGAGGCGTCTTGCAAATGCGTCTACGTACATACACAGTTTTCACTGTGTGTCTGCATTCTGTATAGCCTGGTGTACAGGATGTACATATGTGTATCCCTTGGTGCGAAACATTTACTGCTGCTGCCGGTGGTGGTTTTTTGCGCAGGGTCGATCTGCTTCCACTACATGCGACAAGCGCAGACAGGTATTGACGCAGCAGCAGGAGCAGCTGCCACAGCGTGCGTTGCCGCAGAGCCACACGAATACGAGGAGCAACCGACATGGCAGCAGCAGCGGCAATAGCAGCAGCGGCAACAGCTGCAGCGGACAAAGCGGCAGAAGCAGATGACAAATACGGAGGCGGCAGTAGCAGCACCAGGGTCATAGCACTCGTAACAGATCAGAAGCAGGCTCAGTAGCGCAGTCACCGACTGCGGGAGCAGCAGCAGCAGCGACAGCGGTAGCACCGGCAGGAGAAGTCCCACCTGCAGCAGCAGTTGGAGCATCAGTAGCGGTGGCGTAGGAGTATCAGTCCCTGCAGAAGCACTTTGGAGCTGCGATTTTCCCCGTGGTGTTCGTGTCGATTTCCGTGTGTGCTTACGTCTCCAATTGCTAAGAGAAACGTGTAGCTGCCTGGGTTGCCGAGTGGGGCAGAAGCCGGCGCTCCACAGGTGCGTGCGTTTGCACGTGAATGCAGGAGACAGACGTGCGTCTTCCTACTTTGGTTGTGTCACTGGGTGACCTTGCGTCTGCGCGCCCACTTTTTTCTGCGAACCGGGCAACCCACACATACATACATGTCGATGCAGTGTATAGAATTCACGAGCATTTTTTCACTAGTGTATACTGAGACTCATATGTACTCATGAATAAGGAGACTATTTCTCCATATACGTCCGAGTAGTGGGACTGAACGTAGACGCACGAAAGTTGCCTCAGCACTGCTGTGTCTGCGTCAATCGGGCGTCGACTCCGTGCAGAACAGACAGTCACACGGAAGTGAAAGTCGCATCTCCCTTTTGGGCTCTCTCGCTCTCCGTCTCTCAGCTGCACGTTCCCGTGTTCCTGCTTTTTCCGCAGGGAGGCCAACAGATGCTCGTGGCCCCTTTGTGTAGTAGGTAAACATACACTTGTGAGGACCCACATCGAAATGCATATATATATATATATATATAAGTGTAGCTTCAAATGCACCCATATACACGTTCTCGTGCACGTACAGTAGATGAATATCCTTTTTTTCGGCACGTTTCTCAAGAAGCTGCTGTGTCTTCGTTTCTTTGTTGCAGAACACGCAGCAGCTTTGCAAAAAGGCCTGGACCTCGTTGCTGCTACTGCGACGCGGGAAGGATGCCTGAGCGCCTTCGGGTCAGCGTGGCAGATGCTCTACGGTTCATTCCCCCATCACATGATGCTAGTCAAAGAAGCGATTACCATTTTCCTCGCCACCCAGACGTGGCAGCAGCGCCTGCTGGATATTCTCGAACAAATGGAGGAAACAGGCGAAAAACGCCATGCCCGTGGGTCTTCGCTCACATGATGCAACACAGATAGAACGCATAAGCTACGTATTTACCACACACATACGTATATCTGCTTCTGTGTGTGTGTGTTAAATA
>NW_021151933.1:0-2584 GCF_002837175.3 Physeter macrocephalus | reverse complement strand
CTGTTCAGCTAAACGGATGGCGCGGGGGGCAGTCTGCAGAGACCTCTGTGCATGCTTAAAGCTGCGTACCTCGTGACGGGTACGCGAACGCAGTCCTTTATGTATACGCCTAGCTACTGGTGGGTATCTGTCTCTATACCGAAAGTATATGCGTATGTACCGTTATAGACAGCAACATATCAAGAGACACATGGCTGTGTATCACACGAGTGCGTCACCTCGGCTGCCCCTGTTTTTGCAGGATCTGCAGTAAAAGGACGGGGGTGGGTCAGGATTGCTTGTATACATGTATAGGCTCAGATTTATCTGCCTAATCGTATACGTGTCTGTATTTGTACGCATATGGCGGTAAACTTGAGTAATGTTTTGCCGGTCTGTATATAATCATACAGCTACACAACGTATGTGCGATATGCGCGCATGCGCATATATATGTTTTGGAATGTGTAGACGTATACATATCCAACTGCACCTTTTATATGTGCGCGTCGCGTCAGGATGCGGCTGCGGCAGAGATACGGAATTCCGTTTGGCAGGATCCTCACTGTTCATGTTTCAGTGAAACAAGAGATTGAGAGCTTTCCGTAAACAAAGAACATGTAGAAGTGTCGACAACGCTGTTTGATTGATCCTCTGCCGTACAAGTGGTACAGAACTTGTCCTGAGAACTCTACATTTGTATGACAGGACTAACTGCATGGTATGTCTCGGTAACACGTAGCAGTGTTGCAGTTGTTCCTGTTACACACTAATAGTAGCCCTGCAATAGTACGAGTCTTGTTACAATTGCTGCTATCCTTCTGCGGGACTCAACAGTTGCGAGCCCAGAAGCACCTTTTTTTTAGGAAATCAACGCGTTGTCACCTTTGTACCATACGGGAAGGTAGCACAACGGCAGTCCCCCGGCTACGGGCTTCCTTGTCAGTGCTGCAGCTGCTGCGGTCGGTGCTGACTGTTCCTCCACTGGCCATGCCCCCTAGTGGCCATTGCGGCAACCTTCTGCTGCTTTCATGAACATTGTCCTCAACCGTGGTACTGTAAGTGTTAGCTATTGCGGCTGTTGGCGCTCCGTGGTGTTGTCACCCGTGCCGCTGTGGGTTGCTGCCGCGGCGCGGCGAGTGACTCTTGTCTAATGTTGGAGAATCCTGAGGCTCTGCAGGCTCTGCTCTGTTGCTGTACTGTTTCTTCTGGCCCTTACTCGAGTTGTAGTGCATTATTATTCCTTTTATTGGTAGTTATTCCAGGGGAAGACCGCGCGTAACATTACCAGTGGCGGGCTGCCGATGGTATATTTCTAGAATCGCGGAGTCATACAAAGAATCTTCACCCCCCTATACGCTTCTGCCTTTCGTTCGTCCCCGATCCTGTTGAAGCGGTATTTGCCGTGGAGTTGCTGAAGGGGCACGTTTGAGGCACCTCTTTCTTTGCCTGGCTGCCTTCCTCTCTCTAATCGCACGTCTGCAAAACACGTAGGCACACGGTGATCTGTGTCACAGTACATGCTTTCCTATGGGTGCATTCCGCATGCTGCACGCATTGGAACAACACGTCACACACGTTACACATACACGCATCTGCACCGCTAAACATAAATGTATGTACAAGTTGACTGGTCGCTGGGTCCGCAAACAGCTGTTCACCATTTTGGCCAACACCGGGGAAAGTAGCGAATAAGAGATATCAGTACGTACTCATGCCCGCTGGAAATGTTGAAAATGAGGAGTATCCTTATGCACTTCTGACTAATGGAACTCCACTCTCGGTATAGATCTTCGCGCGCAAACACGCACACAAACGTATCAATTCTAAGCCCCACAGTCTGTAAGCGCGTACATGAGGCCCCGTAACTGATTTTATGTGTAGCTGCACAGTAGGTGAAGGCGTAGATGTCTGCAGTAGTACTTACACGTACCTGTACGCTGGGTGACGGCGCGCTGCTGCACAGCATCGTCACCAATAATGGGTAACGACACGATAGATAATCTTTCTCGCTGCATACCCCTATACGTACGGATACAGTAGTAAAGTACACACCTGATGTCTCATGATGTGACTGACGTTTGTCTGAATTTTATATGCGTGCCGGTTTCTGCGATATATACATGAACCTGTATGTACTCACGCAGTGTGCACCTACACGCATTTCACCACACTCGTCACTCCCACAGTGTACCGTACGTACATACGTACACACACGTTGATATCTCCCTCCTTTTGGGCATAGACGAAGTGATGTACGCCCCCCCTGTGCGTAGTCAACTGTTACTAAAGCCTTAAAACGTGCAAGTGACCGGTATGCCAAAGTGGGGACTGATGTTTGTTTTTAAGGAAGTTATAACTGAGCCCTCGTGATACTTACTTGCTTGGAATATTCGTACGCCCGTACGGGTCCAAAGAGACATACATTACGCATACTCGTTCATATCTGATCCTAAAGTCTGTGTACAAGGGCGTAACACATGTGGCGTTTACACGCTCATGCATGCTTTTGAACTTACCTAGACACACACAGATACACCCGCAGGCACTCTACATCTGTACGGTGAGGATTCTCCGTACCTTCGAATACATGCTTCTGCACACA
>NW_021151932.1:0-2585 GCF_002837175.3 Physeter macrocephalus | reverse complement strand
GTGAGCCATGGCCGCTGAGCCTGCGCGTCCGGAGCCTGTGCTATGCAACAGGACAGGCCACAGCAGTGAGAGGCCCAAGTACCTCAAAAAAAATAAAGAAAGAATGCGTTGTGGAAACTGTGTAGTGGAGCACTGGGAGCAACGTGACTGCGGCTCCTTCACGCAGTGTTATAACGACGCTTGCTGTGATTCTGACCGTATGGATACAGCAGGATCTGTCTGTGATCGCCATTCATGCTGTACCAACTGCACCCACTCTCCACGGGGGACACTCTGCAGACCAATCCGCAATATACGTGATCTCCCAGAGTACTGCCTCAGGGGAAGCTCTGTATGCCCTGAAAACACGTGTCTGCAAGATGGACCCCCGTGTTCTGAAGAGGGCTACTGCTCTCAAGGAAACTGCACTGACGCAACGTGCGCTGCAGAGAAATCTTTGGAAGACATGTGAACGCTGTAACGCTGATGGTGTCTGCTATCAAATGAATAAGAGAGCCAATGGATTTGGATACTGTACAAGGGGTATCATTTACTTTAGGTACAATGCTTGTTCAGACATAAATATGAAATGTGGAAGGCTGCAGTGTGGCAATGTCACTCATGTTCCCCGGTTGCAGGAACATGTTTCATTCCATCAGTCAAAGATCTTAGGGTCCTGGTGCTGGGGAGTTGATGAACACCGTGGGACACAAACAACTGATGTTGGTCGTGTGAGAAATGTTATATATACACCCTGTGCTTCTGGAAAGGTGTGTTAGAATGCTGAGTGCAATGCTACTCTGGCTGCAATAAGTTATGACTGTGGCCTTGATAAATGCAATCGTAAAGGTATGTGCAACAATAAAAGAAACTGCCACTGTGTGTAGAGAGGTGCTGGAGGGAGCACGGACAGCAGATCCCCTCCAAGAACAATGCGGGCAGTAAAACAAAGAAACACTGATCTATCTGAGTGATCTTCGCATGCGTTTATGCCTTCATAGCTGCGCTCCTCCTTGGTGTGGCTACAAACGTAAAAGTTGTCAAGACCAACACAGTTAAGACGGTGCCAGCTGCTGGTGTATAAATTATAAACCAGCCTCCCGACCCCTGTACAGCCGTTGGAAATATAGAAGTAATGTCTGTGATAACATCAGTAATAAGATGGCAAAGCTGAATTTCATGATCTAGAAGTCTGCAGGAGACAATGGGGGACTTCCACACATCAGGAGCAGTTGAGAGGCATCAATGTCCTCACATCAGGTCTCTTTGATAGGTTGCTGATCAGCACTCTAAAGTAAATCTTAAAAAACCATTTCTTGGATTCCTCTAATATTCTGTGAACTTTAAGAGCACAAAGTGAGCCTGAGGCTGTGGCCAGAAGAGACCGGAGTCCCCTGGTCCCAGTATTAACAAAAGTTGCCATGGATTTATTTATTTGTTTGTTTCTTTGTTTGTTTATTTATGGCTGCGTTGGGTCTCTGTTGCTGTGCACAGTCTTTCTCTAGTTGCGGCGAGTCGGGGCTGCTCTTTGTTGCGGTGCACAGGCTTCTCATTGCGGTGGCTTTCCTTGTACATGGTCAGGATAGACTAAGATTAGACTGAATTTAATTAAATAAATGAATTTTGTTATTAAAAGTATGCTGGTTCAAGACTGTAGTTTGTTTTTCTCTCTGTTAAGAGAACAAAGTTCTCCTGGAGTGTTGAGCTGCTTTTAATTAACAGACTATAGATTTCTTTCTCCAGCTTATTTACCCAGAGGGTCCCTGAGGCATCTCAGAGAGAAATATTAAACTAATTAGGATTATTTGCTATGTTAAATTACATGGGAAGCATTGTCAAACGAGTGGTAATTAACCTTCTTTGGTTATACCGTATGGGCAAATGTCATTGATATAAACTTTCTCTAAATCAGGCGAGAGGCCTAAAGCGAGAGGTGGGGGTGGCCCTGGGCTGAGAAGCAGACTTCCCAGGAGCTGGGGGGCACAGATGGGGGGGCCACAGGGCTTCAGTGCAGAAGAGGCAAGGTTTTGCACCTGGAAGAAAGCCAGTCATGCCTTCGAGAAAAGAGGATGCAAAGGAGTCTGATTTCAGATAAGCTGAATCTGAGATGCCAGTGGAACACCGAGGTCAAGGCTTTCAGCAGGCAGACAGATGCATAATCAGAGCTTGCAGATGTGACTGGGGCTGGGCATCTGCATGCAGGCCAGTCCGTGTGCAAGTATGTGTGTGAAGACAAAGAAGGGGGGGAGGGAGGGAAGAGAAACGCAAGGACTTGACTTTCTACAAGAAGAAAGGAGAAAAAATCGTGCTTTGCAGCAAGCGAAGAGGAGTTTGCAGGAAGCATTGTTTAAAACCGCCTCAAATCCTACTAGAAGTTAAGGAAAGCGAATTCTCAAAACTAAGGGAACAGACATCATTTCAGAAATATCTGAAATACGTTGAGGGGTCTGGAAATTGGATAGTAAAGGACGAAACGGTAGAGAGTAGAAGCAAGTTTTCCAGAGGTCTTGCAAGAAGAATTAGTCCGTATAAGACGAAACTGAGAGGGCTTCCCTGATGGCGCAGTGGTTGAGAGTCGGCCTGCCGATGCAGGGGACACGGGTTCG
>NW_021151931.1:1573-2585 GCF_002837175.3 Physeter macrocephalus | reverse complement strand
GCGGTTACTTTTGCCAGCAGATGATAATGGTTCTTCCAGTTCGCCACTTACTGGCGTGAGACCCGGCTCGGCTCACAGCTTACTCATCTAACTTCCACCATCCTTTATAATGCACTCTTGTTTAAGCTCTTACTCTTTTCGTAGGGTAAATGGCTTGCTTGCTTGTATCGTCACGCATTTCCTGCATATAGTGCCATGCCTTCGTATTACATCTGTGCTCTTACTAGAGTTCCCACGGTGACAGGAAAGGTTCCACTCTTTTGCTGCTTGTTCTGCTGCAGTGCTTCAAATGATGACGTCTTTTCTCGTGTGTGCTTTGTTCACCCTTTGTGGGTGGTGCTGCAGCCGAAAACCGCTTCCTTCTACCTCTTTCCTAAGCTAAATCCTCCAGTGCAGCCGCTACATGCCCTACTGCGTTGTGCTGTGGAGTTAAGCCCTTCCCCTTTAAGCGCAAGTGACGCAAGAAACCCTCCGTCTTTCCCCTTCAAGCTTTGGTTGTCTCCAGACTAGCTGTTCAAAAATTCTTTATTTGTATACGTGTGTCCACGTTAGTGCTTGCTTTGTCTTTACTTAACGCATTCGTGCAAATTCTAGAATATCTTCTCCCCTATATTCTATGAATTGCTCCTATGTGGATTGCTGCCTGCTCTCTTCAACGCTTCCTCCTTGATTTTCAAATCGTAGATACACCCGAATGTGCATTGATGTGTGCGCCCTACTCGTCGTTGCTAAGGCGTCCCTATAGCAGTTTTATGCCGGACGATACGTACTTTCTCCTCAGGGTATTGCTTGCATCACCTAAACTGCCTTATACTAAACGCTCAACTATGTCCTCGTACTCCAATGCTTTCTTTCCTTTCTGCTCTCGATGTGACGAGAGCCCCCCGTACGGGCTGCTACCGGCACCTGCGAGCTTGCGTAGTCAACGCGCGTGACTCCACGGTGTAACCACACGTGAAAGCGGTATCTCCGTGTCTTCAGCGTCCCTCCTTCCCCTACTCTGGTTGTTTCT
>NW_021151931.1:0-284 GCF_002837175.3 Physeter macrocephalus | reverse complement strand
CCATTTGGTTCAGCGGCTGTGGCAACACCGCTTGCTGCACATAGTGGCAGCAGCAACATTGCTGTTGTTACGACAGTACAATTCGTCTCTGCTGGAGCAAGCTTGCAGAGAAGCATTTCTAACTACAGTGAAGACGTCGTAGGAACGGCAACAATAGCAGCGACCACAACTGGCAGAAGCGGCGCCAGCAGCGATAACCTCTTACAATCTGCTTCGCCGTGCTAGGGCGGTAGCACCACCAGCAGCACCCGTCATATGCTGGGTTACTAGGATTCCGCGTCAGA
>NW_021151930.1:0-2585 GCF_002837175.3 Physeter macrocephalus | reverse complement strand
ACGAGATAACACGTGAGAGCACGAATTACTAGCGTGACCCTCTACAGGTGTGTCGTGCACTGGCATCACCAGGAGAGCCGGGCGGAGTAGCGGCGCAACGCTTACTACAAATCAAAAACACCCATCATATGCTCAGACATACGCTTCTGCAGAGCTGCCTATTCTACCGCCGCAGTTCCTGAGGTATCCGAGTCGCTGCTGATCAAGTCCGCCGACCTGGTGATGCGTTCAGATCCATCTGCACTCGTTGGAGACCGCTCCCGTGCTTTCTCTTCTGGAGTGACGGACCCCACGATGTCCTGCTGGTACCGTTCGCGAGTGGTAATGCTTCTACACCAACTGGCTCTTCCGGATACGGTACCGTATCCTTGTATAGCAGGCTAACCACGTATGGGCTACGACCTTCCGTTGCAGGTCGTGCACTGCAAAAGCGGCTACAGCTGCGGAGTGACCCTACTACCATTTTTGCACCTGCAGAGTTAGTCTCCGTCGAACCACACCACCAGGGCACATACCTGCTTCGGTGTGTACTGCGGACAAGCCTCTTCACTTTGCCATGCTCTGCCGTTGAGTCACAACTGTCTGGCGAACGTTTGCGAAACAGCTTGTGCACACCGTAAAGTCTGCTGGTGGGTGGCGGGAGGGTTCACTTAAGGCTGACAAGGCTGGTCTACATACCACCTCACTACATTTTGTTGTCCCAACCAAGATAGAAAAATCGGTGATCCACAAGGGACAGTCACTCCGTACGAGGTAGTGTTGCGTGGGTTTATGTTCGCGTCGCTAACGTTCGGCTGGCTGTTCATGTTGTCCCTTCTTTTCTTACAGAAAGAAACTCGTACATGCATGTGTCGCGAGTTCTTCCTTATAATATGGCTGCTCTACGGTGTTCAGCTGCCGCTGGTGAGTTTTCACCGATGGCTTCATCGCACGCTACGTGTTTGAATGTACTCACAGTCATACAGTGATTCACCGTGCTGCAGAATGAATAACATAGAGCTGCCTCCTCATTGCGTAGTGTTGCCCTGTCCTGCTATCAGCTCAATCTGCAACTGCGTGCGGTGCTGGAGCGCTTGCTTGTGAAGACGACGTCATCGGTGCTCACTGGGTTGAACCGCTCGAAACGCAGCCTCCTCCCTCCGCTGCGGCAAGCATCACCAGAATAGTGACTTAAATCACTGTGCCACGCAACGTCGTCAACAGCAGAAAGCGCGTGTGTCCCTCGCGTAAACATCTTTTCTATGTGTAGTTGAGTCTTCCAGACTGCTGTCAATTTGCTGCGGCGAATGATCTGCAGCTCTCACTGTCAAAGTAGTTTGACAGTGACCTGTGGTGTGTGACCATCTCCTCCGGCTGGGTGGTGGGAGCGGGATCTCCTTCGGCTGGAGGGAGTGCAACATTGATGCCGCTCCACTTGCGCTCACATTTGGTGTCCACCTGCGGCAGGTGAACTGCTGCGCAGCGAACTAGGTAGATCCTACTACCAGTAGCCAACGGCAGCAGCAACTTTAGGTAAACGAATTAAATTGTAACCAGTAGTTCCGCGGCAAATGCGCACAAGAGTTGGTGAAGTCAATGCAGCGGTGGTTCTCTTTTCTGGTGGTGGTAGTGCAAACATTGCAGTGGTGTGCTGGTGTCTGCTTTTCTGCCGTTGTGCTTCGGAGTGGGCGTTTGCCGCGTCAAAGCCGTTTCTCCCATCCTGACTCCCCCTCTCTACATTGCCCTTTCCAGACGTCAAGGTGGTCCTATCTGGTAGCTTTGCGCTACTGCTGGCTTCGTTTCGCGCGGCCGGAAGCTGCCAGAATTTACTACCATATTCTGTTCCGCGTTACGTCGGCGGTAGCCTGGAAGGAGAGACGGGTAACCTGATGCAAGTCAACGCAACAGCTACCTCTGTTCTGAGTCGTCCTCGCTATCCCGGCTTTTTCGGTGCTCCTTCCCGTGCACAGATAAAGCAACGCGTGCGCCTACCTTGACCTCAAAACCGCCCCTTTCGCATGGATGGCTGTTGTTGCCCAGTGTTCGGGTGAGTGGGTACCGCTATGTAGCGTTGCCCCCACTTTCTACGCCCCCACCCCATGTAGCTACGTTGTAAGCTAACGTGAAGCCGGTTGTATACTGCGCATTAGCAAACAGTGGTAGTGGGTGTGTTTTCGTAACACACACTCATGCATGAAACAGGAAACGCATAGCCCCTGTCGCAAGTACTCTTCCGGTTTACGCGCTTGTAGCATCGAAAGTCATCTATTTGTTACAGCCCTTCTGTCGTCTGTGTCGCAAGGTGTCTACTTTTTGCAGCCCTTTTGTGGCCGCAGTGACACATGTGGCATCAAGAAAAGAGCAGTGGAGTATCTAGAGGGGGTCACAAAGGTGCCGCACCTGCAAAAAGGCTGCATAGCGGGCATTTCATCAAACAGTCGTTAAGGTGTGCGGGCGTGCGCACTCGGTGGGTGAGCCGACCAACCGCGGAGCGTCTCGATGCTTTTCAGCTGCTGCGCATGTTAGCCCTCCTGTGGTTGCGCGTGAATGTCTGTGCATAGTAGCTCGTGTGCTGTGGCGTCCACATATACGGCGTAATAGAAGTA
>NW_021151929.1:0-2585 GCF_002837175.3 Physeter macrocephalus | reverse complement strand
CAGCCTGTCCCCTGAGACCCCTGTGGAGGACGGTAGAGTGAGCCTTGGGCTACAGGCTGCCAGCCTACCTGAGTGTCACTGGGGTGACAGTGGGGGCTGCCAGTGGGACCTTCCGTGTTCTAGGGCGGGGAGTCTGCTCAGTTCATCCTCAGGATCTTTAGGTGGACGGCAGCCAGGGCCTGGGCTTCCTCCCCTCTGTTGCTCTGCAGTTGACACCTCAGTGGTCCCGGGGACCCGTGAGGAGGAAGTGAGGGGTGCCCCAGTCACCGCCCTGACAGGGGGAACACAGTGCTGACAGCTAGGATCTCACCTCCCTTAGACCTGAAGTAAAGGAGCCTCGGCCCGACTGCCCTGTCCTGAGCCTTCAAGTGCTGAAAGCAGGGGCAAGGCTAGACTCTTTGTCGTCCCCACAGCTCAGGGGGTGGGGCATGTTCCCCTTAGTCGTCACTCGGGGTTCTCAGTTTGACTCCTGGGAAGGCCTGTGGCTCCTCTCTCTTCACCTGAGGACATGGGCTCATAGAAAGGCCCACAGCTCTCTGAGACCCAATAGAAGAAAGTGAGGGTAGCCTGATTTCCCACATCTACCTGTGGTCTCTGAAGGCAGAAAGCTGTGGCAGGCAAATCCAGGCCTTATTATGGTTGGCCGCACCAGTCCTCACTCAGGCTCCTCAGTTTGACTCCTGGGAAGACCTATAATTTCTCCCTCTCTTCACCTATTACTGTCCTCACTTCTCTGTCACCCTGGGAGGAGCTAAGGGTTGCCTCTGCTCGGCCTGACACCTATCCAGGCGTCTCCCAGGACTGACAGCAGGGGAGAGATGATGTGCTGCCCCCATTGTTATGGTTTTCATGCTCCACTCCAGCCTTAGGTCCTCACCCCAACTCCTAGCACAACCTGGAAATTTCCCCTATGCTGAGTCGGCCAGCCTCAGAGCAAAGTCCTCACCACCCCGAGTCCCCAGAAGTAGAAGTCAGAGTAGGCCACGTGTAGCCACAGCTATTTCTGAGGGGCTTCTGAGGACTAACAGCAGAGGGCAAGATTCTCCGGGCTCCGCTCTTCTGGGGTTTGTGACCTCAATAGTCCCACTCTGTCAGGATCTGGGACTCTTCCCTCTACTGACCTGAGTCCTCCAGAGCTGGAAGCAATGGGTGGCACATCGAACTACCCCTGCCTGGGGCTTCCCAGGGCCGAAAGGGTGGTGGGGCTATGTGTTCCTCTCTCTTTTCGGTTGGGCGTTCCCCTTGGTCCTCACTCAGAGTCCTTACACTGACTCTTCCCGTGACCTAGAGAGGCCTGTGCTCTCATACTACAGCCTTTAATCCCCTGAGACCACCTAGGAGGGTGTGAGGGTAGCCTCACGAGGGCTTGACTGCCTGTGGTCACTCATGGCCGACAGTAAGGGAGGGATTCTGTGGCGTCCCCACTTCTATGATTTGGGTGGTTCCCTCAGTCCTCATGGTCCTCTGCTTGACTCTTGGCATGACCTGGGATTCCTCCCTGTGCTAACCTGAGGCTGGCCCCTGACACCAAGTGCCTCATCTACCCGAGACGCTCTAAAAGGAAAGGTGTGGGGCGCATCATGCCAACATGCCTGGATTTGCCAAGGGGAGGTATCCAGTGGCAGGGCTGTGTTCTAGGTGGAGTCCCTTTATCCTCATTTAGAGTCACTAGATTTCCAGTCTCTACCGAGTGAGGGTGTTCCCAGTAGACCAAGGCCGTCGCCTCCCTGAGACCACTCCCAGTGGAAGGAGGGGGCACGTCAGCCAGAAAGCTTTGTCCTGGGCCTCCTGGGGCTGACATCAGGGGTGGGACTCTGCATTCTCCTCTGTTCTGGAGTGAGTGGTCCTCTTGCTCCTCATTCAGGGTCCTCATCGTGATGCCTGACCAGACCCAGGACTCCACCCTCCACTCCCCTGAAGCTGTGCTCCTCAGAACAGAGGCATTGCCTTCTTGGAGATTCTGAATTGGAAGTCAGGATGAACCAGATCTGTCCAAAGCTCTTGGGGTCTTCTGAGGAGCAGGCTTTTACAAGGCCCCACTCTTCTGGAGTCAGTGGCCCCTCAGTCCTAACTCAGGTTTCTTACCTTGACTTCAGGTAGCACATGGGACTCCACCCTCCCTAGTGTCTGTCTGCCAGCCTCAGGCAAGGCTTTCACCTTCCTGAGACACCAGAAGGGGAGATAAGAGACCTATTCCCTGGCTACCCCTGCCGGGGGCCTCTGTGTGGTCCCCTTTGTTATGGGGAGTCCACTCATCAGCACCCAGTGTCCTCACCCTGAATCAAATTAAAGTCTGTTAGGATCTCCTACTTGGGCAGAATTAGAGATGCTGCCACAAGACCAAGGAACTCACCTCCCTGAGAACCTCTCCACCCTTGCCCCGGAGGAAAAGAAGGGGTACCTTCAGACAGACAGCTCTGCGCATGGCCACACAAGGGAGAAAGCAGGGTATACTTTGTGGGGCCCCCTTCCGTTCTAAGGTCCTCGCCTTGAGTAACTATCAGAGGCTGGGACTCCTCCCTCCACTGACCTGAGGACACAGCTCTTAAACCAAGGCTTTTATGTCCCTGAGAAACTTGAAGAGT
>NW_021151928.1:1861-2586 GCF_002837175.3 Physeter macrocephalus | reverse complement strand
ACTGGATACCCACATGCAGAAGAATAAAGTTGGACCCTTACCTCCCCCCACCGCGTACACAAAATCAACCCAAAATGGACCAAAGGCCTATATGCAAGAACCAAAATTATAAAACTCATAGAAGAATACATGAGAGTAAGTTTCATGACCTTGGATTTGGTCATGATTTCTTAGATCTGCTACCAAAAGCACAAGCAACAAAAGACGAAATAGATGAATTGGACTTCCTCAAAACGAAAAACAGTTGTGTATAAAAAAAGGAGCAAGGAATAAGATAATCCACCATCCAAGATGGCACAAGATGTTTGCAAACCATGTATCTGCTAAAGGCCTGTAGCCCACCAGCCCAGCCCCCGGTGTCCAGTGGAGTGTCTGTGCGGCCCCTCCCGTCCTCGGTTGTCAGGGGGTTTCAGGCCCCACAGCACCCGAGGGGTGGACACTGGTCGTCCGCAGCACCCTCAAGGAGTGAGTGCTGGATGGTTTTGAGCCCAGATGCACACCCATTACTGCCCTCAAAGGCTGAAGGCTTCAGCATGCCTCCAGAGGACACAGAGTATTTGCAAGTCTTTGAGAACCAAGAGAACAGTCTTCACTTTTCTGAAAAGGGCATCTTATTACTTCACAGCATGACCATTTTCAATCTGGCTCTCAGGGGTGCGCTCCCACCTTCTTGATTTCTCTGAGAGTGGCCATGGTGGTTTGGCTGTCCCCAGTCCCCACACCAG
>NW_021151928.1:0-624 GCF_002837175.3 Physeter macrocephalus | reverse complement strand
TATTCAGGGCCTTAGTTATGGACAGGATCAGGGTGATACTGAGGAACACCTAAGGGTATTAAGGACATCTTCAGGGCCTCAATTAGGGATAGCATCAGGGTGTTAGTTAGGGAAGGAGTCAGGCCATTATTACAGATAGTGTCAGTGCCTTAGGTAGAGAGAGCATCAGGGCCTTAGTTAAGGACAGCGTCAGAGACATACTTAGGGACATATTCAGGGCCTTAGTTATGGACAGGATCAGGGCATTATTGAGAGATACATGAGGCTATTAGGGACAGCCTAAGGGTGTTAGGGAAAGAGTCGGCCGTTATTATAGACAGTGTCAGTGCCTCAGGTAGAGACATCATCACAGCCTTAGTTAGGAAGAGGGTCAGGGCCTTGGTTGGGGACAGGGTCAGGGCAACAGTGAGGGATATCTAAGGCTATTAGGGACATCGTCAAGGCCTTAGATTGAGCCAGCATCAGGGCTGTAGTGTCGACCAGTGTCAGGGCATTCATGAGGGACAAAATTAGGGTGTTAGTTAGGGAAAGAGGCAGGTCATTGGTTACAGACAGTTCTAGGGCATCAGGTAGAATCGGCATCAAGACCTTAGTTAGGAAGAGCATCAGGGCCTCAGTTAGGTT
>NW_021151927.1:1264-2586 GCF_002837175.3 Physeter macrocephalus | reverse complement strand
TCACTTGCGAGTGCTACAGGCTACCCGCAGCAAGCTTTCTCTATAAACCAAGGCGGCATGCGTGGCCACGGACGGCGAACAGGATCTATGAGCACGCTCGAAAGCAGGTGTCCAAGCGAATGGACTGCTTAAGCACACTCAAGCCGGTGAGCCATCTTTCTCAGCCCCTCAGGGATTATGCTCGGATCAAGTTCTCTGTGAATTCAGTCTAATTACCGAAGTTTTCTCCACGGCAAGCAAAGAATGTTGAGACACGAGCTACACCCAAGCGGTTCCCGTGTATTTTAGAGTACTTTCTGTATCGTGTCCATTACGCACCTGGCAGCATGCCGAAACGTATGGATCGAGCCACATACTGCGGATCTGCTTGTTGACTTGTGGTTGCCCGAAAAGCACATTTTTCTGTCCCCCGTGAGCACAGTGGGACTGAAGAGACATTGTAATTCGACCACCACCTTCAGCCGTAATGAGGCTGTCGGATTTGCAAAACCATTACTGCAGAACAGTCGCAGATTCTGGCGCCTGTCCATACAGCCAGGCGGTGTCTGGGCAGGCTGAATACAAAGAGGCCCCAGAGTAGCTCTTCAGTGCTGTTTCGGACGCTTTTCTCGTATAGGCCTTTTTCGTGGGCTCTTGTCCCATTAGCGGCTGTGGACTAAGGCGAAAATCGTAAACACCACGGAATTTCACTTTCACGTTGCGCAACTGGGAAACACAGTGTACTCTGACAACACGAATACAAAAGGTAGACAAGCTGTGAGGCAGAGTCAACTGGGACAGACGTTGCCGCACGGACTTCTGTAATTTCGACTTGCGTTCGTGTTCTTATCCGATGACCGTCGCTTCCTGGACGACGAGTACGCCTACAAATCCACATCTCTGTGTACCTGAGGCATTTTTCCGCGCTGGGACAGAGAGCTTTACCGCGTTGAACTGTGATTGAATTTGCCCTCGTGTTGAATGGAGAGCGACGCCTTCCCACAGTTTGTGCGAGCTTCACAGTAGTCACAACGCTTGTCAGCGACGCAGCTTTCCACGCAAATAGGCGGACATGTGAAACAACTCTCTGACCCTTAGAGATATTACTGCTGCTGACCTTTACAGACGGCAACGCCGAGGTGTGCAACCGGTGTCTCAGTTGCCAAATTAGGTTCCATACCAGACACCGACATTTTCACAAAGTTTGTACCACGTACACCACCACCCGCTCCTGGAGATCTTTTGCGTATCAGCAGCTCCTTCACTAACTCAGCACACGAGAAGCGTGCCATGTACCTTATTATCTTACATTGTCTTCACCCTATTCCAGCCACATAGAGTTT
>NW_021151927.1:0-457 GCF_002837175.3 Physeter macrocephalus | reverse complement strand
TTTCATCTCCAGGTGAGTCTGCAAAGGACGTGTCCTCGGCATTTTCTCGAGTCGGCGAGATGCACTGTTCTGTGCGGCTGACAGCTGCAGTGGGCTCCTGCATGTGTTTCACGTATTGGACAGCAGCAGAAGCAGTGGCCACACCAGTTGACGCAGTACCGCCAGCATTTACCAGCTGATCTGGTACTTCTACTGTAGGGTAGATGTCGTGACAGAAAGAAATGGTGTCGAAATGCTCGCTCGGACAGCTTTGGAGTGTGGAAGGATACATCAAAGTATGAACTACTGAGCGTATGTTATCATCTTGAAAATAACAACCAGGACGGAGGCCTTTAGTACACCGAGAATGTTGAATATGCCTGCCCTGCATTGCTTTCGTAGGTTTCATTCTAGTAAGGAGAACACCTTCCTTGTCGACGTGTTCAGCGTGATCTGGCCCGATCCGATGCGAACCACC
>NW_021151925.1:1022-2587 GCF_002837175.3 Physeter macrocephalus | reverse complement strand
ATATTGAGCAGAGTTCACTGTGCTATACAGTAGGTCCTTGTTGGTTATCTGTTTTAAATATAGCACTGTGTACATGTCAATTTCAAACTCCCAGTCTATCCCTCCCCCCATATTAATTTTAAAGCTATTCCAGCTCTGTGAAAAATGTCATGGGTATTTTGATAAGGATTACATTAAATCTGTAGATTGCTTTGGTTAGTATGGCCACTTTTTTATTTTTTTAAATTAATTTTTATTGGAGTATAGTTGTTTTACAATATTGTGTTACTTTCTACTGTACAGCAAAGTACATCACCTACACATATATATACACATATATATATATCCATATATATGTGTATATATATATATATATATATATGTATATATATCCCCTCTTTTTTGGATTTCCTGCCCATTTAGGTCACAACAGAGCACTGAGTAGAGTTCCCTGTGCTATATAGTAGGTTCTCATTAATTATCTATTTTATACATAGTATCAATAGTGTATATATATCAATCCCAATCTCCCAATTCCTCCCACCCCCACTTTCTCTCTTGGTATCCATACATTTGTTCTCTATGTCTGTGTCTCTACTTCTGCTTTGCAAATAAGATCATCTATACCATTTTTCTAGATTCCACAAATATGTGTTAATATACGATATTTGTTTTTCTCTTTCTGACTTACTTCACTCTGTATGACAGTCTCTAGGTCCATCCATGTCTCTACAAATGACCCAATTTCACTCCTTTTTATGGCTGAGTAATATTCCATTGTATAGAAGTACCAGACCTTCTTCATCCATTCCTCTGTTGATGCACATTTAGGTTGGTTCCGTGTCCTGGATATTGTAAATAGTGCTGCAATGAACACTGGGGTGCATGTGTCCATTTGAATTATGGTTTTCTCTGGGTATATGCCCAGTAGTGGGATTGTTGGGTCATATGGTAAATCTATTTTTAGTTTTTTAAGGAACCTCCATAGTGGCTGTATCAGTTTACATACCAAGCAACAGTGCAAGAGGGTCCCTTTTTAACCACACCCTCTCCAGCATTTATTGCTTGTAGATTTTTTGTTGATGGCCATTCTGACTGGCATCAGGTGATACCTCACTGTAGTTTTGATTTGCATTTCTCTAATAATTAGTGATACTGAACGTCTTTTCATGTGTTTGTTGGCCATCTGTATGTCTTCTTTAGAGAAATTTCTGTTTAGGTCTTCTGTCCATTTCTTGATTGGGTTGTTTGTTTTTTGATATTGAGCTGCATGATCTGTTTGTATATTTGGAGATTAATCCCTTGTCAGTTGCTTTATTTGCAAATATTTTTCCCATTCTGAGTGTTGTCTTTCCATCTCAATTACGGTTTCCTTTGCTGTGCAAAAATTTTAAGTTAACTAGGTCCCATTTTTTATTTTTGGTTTTATTCTCATTACTCTAGGAGGTGGTTCAAAAAAGATATTGCTGTGATTTATGTCAAAGAGTGTTCTGCCTATGTTTTCCTCTAAGGGTTTTAGAGTGTCTGCCCTCAAATTTAGGTCTTTAATCCATTTTGAGTTTATTTTTGTGTATGGTGTTAGGGAG
>NW_021151925.1:0-901 GCF_002837175.3 Physeter macrocephalus | reverse complement strand
GGGTCTTTTGTGTCTCCATACAAATTTTAAGATTTTTTTGTTCTAGTTCTGTAAAAGATGCCACTGGTTATTTGATAGAGATTGCATTGAATCTGTAGATTGCTTTGGGTAGTATAGTCATTTTCACAATATTGATTCTTCCAATCCAAGAACATGGTATATCTCTCCATCTGTTTGTGTCATTTTTGATTTCTTTCGTCAGTGTCTTATACTTTTCTGAGTACAGGTCTTTTACTTCCTTAGGGAGGTTTACTCCTAGGGATTTTATTCTTTTGCTTGCTGCTGTGGTGAATGGGATTGTTTCCTTCATTTCTTTTTCATCTTTTATTGTTAGTGTATAGGAATGCAGGAGATTTCTGTGAATTAATTTTGTACCCTACAACTTTACCATATTCATTGAATAGCTCTAATAGTTTTCTGGTGGCATCTTTAGGATTTTCTAGTATAGGATCATGTCAACTTCAAACAGTGACAGTTTTACTTCAGTGTTTCCATTTTGGATTCCTTGTATTTATTTATTTTTCTTCGCTGATTGCCATGGCTAGGACTTCGAAAGCTATGTTGAATAATAGTGGTGAGAGTGGACATCCTTGTCTTGTTCCAGATGTTAGAGGAAATGCTTTCAGTTTTTCACCATTGAGAATGATATTTGCTGTGGGTTTATTGTATATGGGCTTTATTATGTTGAGGTAGGTTCCCTCTATGTCCACTTTCTGGAGAGAGTTTCTCATAAATGGTGTTGAATTTTGTCCAAAGATTTTTCTGCATCGATTGAGATGATAATATGGTTTTTATTTTCAATTTGTTAATATGGTGTATTACATTGATTGATTTGCGTATATTGAAGAACCCTTGCATTCCTGGGATAAATCCCACTTGATCATGATGTATAATCCTTTTA
>NW_021151924.1:0-2588 GCF_002837175.3 Physeter macrocephalus | reverse complement strand
TTCTTATTTGTTCATCCGTTTTGCTTTGAGGTGAGAAGGGGGGTTGTGGATGGAATCATCTTTCATCAGGAGAGTTATTCATTTATTAGGATTGTAAACAACAAAAGTGAATTGTGTGTGTGTGTGGAGGTGATCTTAAATGCTTTGCTCCTTTTCTCCAAGATTGTCACGGTAGTTTCCTCAGGAGCTCTGGCTACTCTGCATAGTTTCTAGGTAAATATTTCTTCTCAGCTTCATCTCTGATCATGATACCCACCTACCAAGAAATTATTTCATGGCTCCTTGTCAGCTACTAAATTGTGATGTTCTTGCGCCAGGTGTTCAGAATTGCAGCCTTACTCTGCATGGAGCTTACGTGACAGCCACACTAGCCTACTAACTGCTCCTCGTCTTGGCTCTTGTGTTTACCGTACCCTGTACCTGGTACACCCCCTTTTCTCATCTCTGTTTACCAACACATCCCACAAAGCTCATTTCCAGTACCTCCTCTTTATGGGTCCTTTCTCAGTTCTCCACACCCAGATGTAATATTCTCAAACCCTAATGCACTTTAGTTGACCATTATCCCATCCCATTTTACTTTCTATTACAGCTCTTAGGGTACTAACTTTATTTCTCCACACCTGGTTACCAGTCCTGTATGCCACCCATCTGGCCTCCCCCAGCATCTACTAACTTTAGCTCAGCCCACCCTGGATGCTACTTCAGGACTGCCTGATAGATAGTTTGGTTTTAATGGTATTTGATGTTATTCTAATTCTTCCTTTTGTTATTTTTGTCCCTCTCTGATAGTTTGGGATAGAATATTAGATTCAAATATAAGGAATACTGACTTTGATTATGCAGTATTTCATTGCATGATATTCTCTGAGTTGATAGTGGTATTTTTGTATTATTTGTTATGTGCAACATTTAAAATTTGGCTACATGAAATTTAAAAATTATATTCATCAACAAGTCACCACAAATTCAAATCATAAGACAAATAGACTAAAAAAATGTACAATATATACGACAAAGGTCTAATTCCCACCATATGCAAAGTGCTTTTATAAGTCACTAGGGGGAAAACAATCAAATAGGAAAATGGGCAGAATTCATTCATTAAAAAATAATTACAAATGGTCAGTAAAAAAGAGAAAAATACTTTATTATTAATCAGAGAATAGTATATTAAAATGAGATAACATATTTACTTATAGATCTGCAAAGATCTATAAGTTAAACAAACATTTAAAACAAATATTTATACTGTTAAAACATTTATACTCATTGTTGGTAAGGAATAAACATTCTCACATACCTTTAAGGCATCGACCAATTGTGGCAACATTTGGGAAAAAACAATTTGGCAATTTCATTTCTGAATTTATCCAACAATTATTCTTGCATAATTGGGCTATGCTGTATATAAGGCATTTATTTCATTTCAATATAATTACAAAAGTTTCCCAATAAGAGTAGAATTGGTTAAAAGTATTAGAATATCCATACAGTGGAAGGCTATACAAAATACTCAATAGCAGTTCAAAAGAATACTGTAATTCTCTACAGATAGGAAAAGATGTCCAGGACCTATGGACTGATACAGAAAGAAAGAAAGAGAGAAAGGGAGAAAGAGAGAAAGAGGGAGGGAGGAAGGGAGGAAGGAAGGGAGAAAGGAAGGAAGAGGAGAAGTTCTCCAGAGACAAAAAAATTTTCAAGTAATGCTTTGTCTTATGATCAGTAACATTCACCATTTAGAGCTCTGTGAAGACCAGAATACCGGAAAATCTTGTAATCAGAGTTATAGAAAACAAGCAGATAAAAGACCTTATCTTTTTAGGGTTGAAGTTTTTAAAAGCCTTTTTAAGGTATAAGAAATCTGTGTTATTTATTCTCATAACCACAATTTTTTATTGTTATTCTTCTTTTTGGCAAGACAAATCACATGAGTTTAGTAATCCTGCAGTATTATCACCAGCCAAATAAGAAAATTTGCTGTAGAAGTGTAAGGATGACAGTCGCTTTTCCAGATTGATGCTATTTATTTTTCATTGGCACACGAAAGGTTGCTAAGCATCTCCTGGTCAGTTTCTGCCAGCCCTTTATGCCGGTAATTGCATTGTTCCGTGTCTTTTCGAGGAATCCCTTGCCAGTAAATTTTTGGGAGGGACAAGTGTCAAGGATGAGAAGCCACAATGAAGTACCCGGGACTGAGCAAAGATTACACTACTCAGGTCATTCTACAAAACTTGTCAGTTTGCTGCCCAAATAAATGCCTCGAGTACGTAAAAAACGGAGCATAGTGACCCCAGGAAGAAAAATCAATTGCAATTCATATTTCATATGTCTGTAATTGCTTGTGAAAGCATGGCAGCGGTTTGTTTGCAGGGCAGCTTTTCCTCTCCTGTTGTTTCCTTTCTTTTCTCAGTTCTAATGGTCACGTCTTTCATGTGCTCAGATTTACAGTGAAGCAAAATTTGGGGCTTTTTTTTTTCCACATCACCATTCTTATTACTGGTGCCCTGTACTGGATTTGATCCGTGCATTGAACTGTAGACAGGCTAAGACCATGCACTAGAAATGTCTAGTTTGCTTTGTGATTC
>NW_021151923.1:0-2589 GCF_002837175.3 Physeter macrocephalus | reverse complement strand
ACCGTGACTATTTCTCTCTTTATCCATTGGTGCTAACTCTTCCATATATTCCTGTGTTATTACTCTAACTTTCCTGCATGCAAGCGTCTGCGTACGTGTATACTTACACACACATGTGTGGTGATAGATATGCATAAATATATCAACGTAGGCATTTCTATACGTGTGGAGTGAGAGAAACGTACACTGTTTTAAACTACCTACACAGTCAATGTGTAATACGCGTGTGCCTGCACGTGTTTTGAGAGGAAAACCTATATAGAAATGCATGCACTGATAAACAGGCCAAGTGCGTGAGCGTGTGTACACAGCGCATTGCTTCCCTGCGTTGGTGCTTGAGTAAGTCTGCTTTTGTAGCAGTGCAGGAGCCTCACATTCGTCTGACTGAATGTTCTCGCAGGACATGCTGGTGTGCATTGCTGTCTTCCTAAAATGACTTCACACTTATGAGCTCTTCTTTAAATTTAGTGTACCTAGAAAGTACCTGTCTCCTGATGTGTCTGCCTTTCGCATATGTACGCAGTGTACATATGTGTAATTGGTGTGTGTGTGTGTGTGTGTGTGGGTTTGTGTGGGTGTATACAGTTACCAGTTGCTGGCCATACGACCAGCTGGCCATTAGTTGCAATACTCGTGAACGCAGGCAGCAGCAGGAGAGGTAAGACTGTGCGGCCGCCTTTTGAAAGTGAGGAACATACTGAAATATCTGCTTCTCGCCCCGCAGTCGGGCGTTAGCAACAAGCGAAGAAGACTTCCAGGGTCCACTGACGTCATCTCTTGTAACGCGGCTCAGACACACACATAGACAAGTAGGACGATATAAAAATTCAAATACACGTGGACTCGTTCACACACATACACGAAGAGGCATGTGTATATACACATCTCCTCATATATGGAGATACATGTAAAGACATAAACGCGTACATGTATCTACGCGGATCCGCGAGTCTATAGCTGTCGTTGTCCATTGAGCAGAGAGAAGCAAATGGAATAACGACCTCTCTCAGCAGTCATGCCGAGACAAGACGTTGGGCAAAAAAGAACACTTTCACGTTGCCCATATCGAGAGAGGAATCCTCCACGACCAACCATGCATCTCTAATGTAGACACATTATAGATTTACTATGCGTGCGCGACTTTCGTCGTCTCTCCCGCTCTGTGCGCCACGTTTCTTCCAACAAAAGCAGGCCTCCTGCATTTCATATACGGACGATTCGTTCGGATAGTGTGCGACAGTGGGAGTTGTCTACAACACCAGCCGCTGTCGTCGTCGGATCAATTTTTCGCAGCAATTCTCAGTTTTCTCATGTATTCCTCCCCAGCGAGGAATACATAAGAAAACACATGACTACGCAGATGGCGAGCCTACGCGTCTAAAAAAATGCGTACATTTGCGCGCGTACACGTCAAGTGTAGTCCATACATGTGGACCTGTCACTCTCCGTGCCTGTAAAACGCCTGCTATACTGTCAACTGCCAGGCCTTTATACGGGACCCAACGGACAAAGCAGCATCCACTGCGTAAATGCAGATATACAAATATAGATATATGTATAACCTATATTTTACAAGACTCTTTCACGTACACCTGGCTAATATACATACAGGTACAGCATATAAGGATCTCTTTTCACATATCTCTCTCTGGAAACAAATATACACTCACATTCTAAAACTCCCCCACAAAACTTCACACGAGCACCTATATATACTTGACCGAGTTTCCTCTAGACATGTGTGTCTATACACCTGTATACAGCACAAGCGCTGCCCTACATTACACTGGCACAGTGCTGCCCTAGAAAGTCTCTATATTTCCCTACAGCTATCACCATCGCCTGACATTCTTCCTCCTCCTCCTCCCCAGAGGCAGCATTCAGCGGCTCTGTTTCTCCTGAGGCGTCTCTTCACAAAAATCGCCTACAGCCACAGCCAACAGAGCGCTGTGGGGGAGAGTGCTGCTACGTTGCCTAAGATGCAGCCGTAGCTGTGCATTCAATAAAAGTCCATCGTATCGTCTTTTCTCTCGAGTGCTGCTGCATCAGCAACAGATCGTCAGTTCTGCTGCAGCAGCAGCAGGAGCTGCAGCCGTATCGTCTTCTCTCTCGAGTGCTGCTGCATCAGCAACAGATTGTCGCTTCTACTGCAGCTGCAGCAGCAGTATCGTCTTTTCTCTCGAGTGCTGCTGCATCAGCAACAGATCGTCAGTTCTGCTGCAGCAGCAGCAGGAGCTGCAGCCGTATCGTCTTCTCTCTCGAGTGCTGCTGCATCAGCAACAGATTGTCGCTTCTACTGCAGCTGCAAGAGGAGTATCGTCTTCTCTCTCGAGTGCTGCTGCATCAGCAACGGATTGTCGCTTGTGCAGCAGCAGCAGCCGCAGCTCAGCAGCGAAAGAAGATTGTCTGCTCCAGACGTACCGCGCGCAGCAGCAGCACTACATATAAATCAGCCAAGCATCACGACCAAGGTTGCTGTGCTGCAGCACTGCTGGAACAACCAACCAACAGCACAAGTGGTGCCACAGCGCAACAGCAGCAGCACCGCAGCAGCTAGAGAACTGCTGGAGCGTCAGCCCCATAACGAAA
>NW_021151922.1:1315-2590 GCF_002837175.3 Physeter macrocephalus | reverse complement strand
ATAAGTAGAGAAATCTGCGTGGGGGCAGGAGAATTCGCTACGAGTAACTGACAGTCGAGGGCAGTAAGAGGAAAGCGTACGCTTTCACTGCTTGCGGCTACAACAGTGAGATGGACATGACATACAGAAAAAACGGCACGTTTTCCAGAAGCTCCCTATTCTCCTACTTTGTTTAGTTGCCGGCGAAAGAACGGCTTAATGGCCACGGTAAGGGAGCTCCAACACGTAAATATATACGTAGAACCTTGCGATATACTATATCACCTTTTTCATATATACCCAGTTCCATCCCATGTGTGTTTCGCTACGCACGCGGAAAGAAGGCAGAACTGTGCTGCACCTGGCGTGACAGCTGAGTGCTTTCGGTATCCGGCAAAATTCACTCCACAGTGCACGACTGCAACACACTTGGTTGTCCAGAGGAGCAGATTGCGCTCCCTGCAGTGCCTGGTAGAGAACCCCGTATATGTGTTATGGCGGCCAAAGAACATGTAAAATGGTTATATCCGATCTCTCTACTACCTTCTGTGACTGTTATCAGTTAAAGCGTGAAGTGCTCATCCTGAGGTGTGTGGCTGATGATGTACGTGAGCGCTTGTATATTCTCTCAGCGCGTCTTCTCTGCACCGTTTCGCAGGGGCGTACGTACGTTCGCGTGTCTACTAGCTCGAAGTGTATTAAGCTACGTAAATCTTCACAAGTTTGCATAGATTTCCATGTGTATGCATCCATATATATATGTGTGGGTCTCTTTCTCTCCATCAGTCTCTCTTTCAATAGACTGCTTTCCTGATACGAAGGTGTACACGTATATGAAGCGTGCGGGCACACATTCGTACATGCATTCTCTTATTGAAACAAACAATAACTTGCACGTGCACACGAGCGTAGACTCGAACACTTGCACATCGGTGGCGATGCGTGCAAAAAATCAATCCAAGGTGGGCAGGAAGGGCAGACGTTTTGAATCATGGTGATGAGCGATGCTCCACCGAGGGTAATATCTATCTGGAAGGACCGTATCGACGCCTTCGTAGCGTCTGTGCGAATCGTCTCTCCGACCAGTGTAACAGTAAACGCACATACGTACGATACATATTTATGTACATATGCATATAATTCTGCATATACACACAGGTGTGTCCTATTCTCCCACACGACTATACATATATACGCGTTAAACCAATGCATAATATGCACATATGTGTACGCATATATTTGCGCGCATTCTTCGAAACAGTAAGCTAGTCCCGATAACTGCACTCGTCGCTGTTG
>NW_021151922.1:0-266 GCF_002837175.3 Physeter macrocephalus | reverse complement strand
TCTGTATTTACTGCCGGAGCGATCTCTAGCTCCAGCTTCGCATTCTTCTTTACTGCTCCTAGAATCGTAGTCCCTTACTATTTTTTGGCGTCTTCAACGCGCTACATAAAGATATACACACACACAAATTCATATGGCGTTTGAGTCACCTCCTGCTGTACCATGTCCACTCCTACTTTGTTTATATCTGCTGCTCCTTCAGAGTTTTTTTCCGTATATTATCTGCTGCTGCGGCTGCTGCTGTCGAAGTCGCCCTCATCCCAACT
>NW_021151921.1:0-2591 GCF_002837175.3 Physeter macrocephalus | reverse complement strand
TTTGAATTTTATTTTATTTATTTTTTTATACAGCAGGTTCTTATTAGTTACCGATTTTATACATATTAGTGTATATATGTCAATCCCAATCCAGTGAGCACTTTGAATGCAAACTGTCTGCTGAGGCTCCAGTCACACCTGAGGGAGCTCTGACTGTGGGACCGCAGGAGTGGCCCCAGCCCCTGGACGTTGCATGCAGAGCACCTCCAGGTGTCTCCCACCCTCGGAAAGAGGATGCGCTGGGGTCCTGGACAGACAGAACTGCTTGGAACGGGCTGCCTCCAGGCAGTGCCTCTGAAACTAAGGCCTCAGGTGGATTATTCAAACTGGACAGGGAGTCCTAGCGGGGGCAGGTCCCTGGGTGGGAGGCCACACTGGGGCCCCAGGGAGCTGTCCTGCCTGCCTGATGTACGTCCTGCTCGGGGCAACCTAGCAGTTGTGAACCCTTTGTTTCTAGGGATACATGTATGCCTCGGAATTACCCTTCTTGTGTGTGAGCCCTGAATATCCCGACGCAGCCTCAGCCTGGACGAGTAGTGACCAGAGTATGCTGTGCCTGAATTGGTGCCTCAGATGCCTCAGCTACAAAAGGTTCATACAAAAACCTATGCAGTAAGGTTCCTGGCTTTCTAAGTTAGACCTTCATGGTTAATGACATCTGTATTTAAGTGGCTGAGTCCCGGAACCCTAAGGGATGTAACTGACATCAGTACTGCAGTGTAGGCTGCTGTCACTGTGCTGCCTGGGTCCGAAGACCTGTGGCATTCCCCTCCCTCCCTCTGCAGACTGACATCCTTCTCCCTCGTCATTAAGACACTGGGTCCAGTCCTTCAGCCGTGACGTCAGCTCCACAGGTGTGGACGGACTTGCTACCGTGTGTCAGGTTCTCTGCCCTGAGGACACCAGGATGAACGGGGTGTGTTTCCAGCCTTCTGAGAAGGAGTTAAAAGTCTGGTGAGGGAGACAGACATGGAAACAAAACCTCAGTGCCTCAAAGACAATGGGCTTTTCTGGCTTTGTTCAGCAACCCATGGCAGATCACACTATGAACGTTTCCCACGAAATTTTTCCCGTCCGTTAACAGCATATCCTGAGGATCCGTCTAGTCAGTACAGTTGGAGTCCCCTCATTCCTTTAGGCGTGTACAACCTCAGCTATCAAGCGACACTGGTGTGTTGCATGACGCTCAAAGCCAGTAACAGAATTGCCTTCAGTATGTGTTCTCTAAAACACTCCAGGATTCTTTGTAAGTCTCCAGAGGAAACAACATTCAGGCTTCCCTTAATTCCCGGGGAAGTTAGAATTATGGAAAATCCACTTTATTTAACTCTCTGCTAAAAAGTGTTGGCCTCCCTGTAACCCTCAGCCCACAGATGCCGGTAGCTCCTCCCAATCATTTCAGCACCCAGACCTACCCTCTGCAACTTCGTGTCAGCTTCCACTTACTTACCAGATGCATCATTGTGGTAGTAAACCACATAACATACTGGTCATCAGCCACAAGAATAGGATTTCATGAAGGTATCCCCAGACCTCTTATTCACATCAAAAGGATAGGAATGATATGGTCCGTGTCAGGGTTTGGTCTGGGGAAATAGCATGGCAGCATGGAGGTAGGACACAGGACTCCCCAGCCAGGACTCCAGACACCTTCCTCGTCTGTCTTGCTTTCTGTGACAAGATAATGGTTCAGGGACAGATGGGGTGTGAGGTAAGGCTTCGTTTCTAAGGTCAATCACTGCCGTGGGCGTCAACGTTTAGGATGGTTCTGTGGTCGTCATGGCTCTTGGCTCCCGGGTCTGGGGTCCTTCTCGGAGAGGACGAGCCCTCTCCAGGCTGGGTCACCAGAGTCACGGGCCAGGCCAGGGCTTTAAGCTACTAGGGAAGGCTGTCTGCTTTGGCACGGCAGATGAGGTCAGAGGAGGACAGCTGAGAGGAGGAGAGGGGAGAAGGTCTCCTCAGGTCAGGGGCAGGTGTCTGATCGGTGAAGGGAAGACATTTTTCCTAAATTCTGGTTGCTCTGGGCTTGTGTGGCATGGAAGGAGTGAGGGTGCAAGAGAGAAGCAGAGGCTGACTGGAGGTGGGGAGAATAGACCATATAACCTCATATTGTCTGTGTCCCACGGCCTCCGAGAAAAGCCCAGGCCATGTGGGATCTCAAAGGTCATCTCCTCACCACCTCCATCCGCTGGCCACGAAGAGAATGGATGTGAGATAAACTGAAGGCTCACAGAGACAGGCCAGTGGGGTGGTGATGTCTTCTCAGAAGATCCACTGCCCTGCCCTTGGTTTGACTCTCACGCTGTGTCCTTTACGTTCTCTCTCCTGTGCTCTCAGGTTGGTCTTCCCAACTGTGTGTTTATCCTGGGAAGAGTCAGTACATTGGAGACGGTCTCGCTACCAAAGGAGTTTAATAAAGTTCCTGAGAGTTTCCCAGGCAGAGTGAAAAATCAAAGATTCTAGGGCACCCTTGTAGCCACACTACATGAGATTCACTGAGTGCGGATCATGGAATCTGCATTTTTGTTTTCTTTTGTTTTTTCTTTTTGCGTTATGCGGGCCCCTCACCGCTGTGGCCTCTCCCGTTGCGG
>NW_021151920.1:2413-2591 GCF_002837175.3 Physeter macrocephalus | reverse complement strand
GTACATGTATATGTGGAACCTGACAGGTACACGTCAGTACTGTTAGACTCACCTACTCGAGATTTTCTGATTTCTAAACATGCTCCGTTGAGCACACTATGTGAACACCTATGGGTACCGCAGTTGCATACGATTCAGGCTTCTCTTACACTGTGGATCCAGAAATTCGCTGTCTAAT
>NW_021151920.1:0-934 GCF_002837175.3 Physeter macrocephalus | reverse complement strand
TAGAAAGGCTGAATGCGTTAGCAGAGTGCAACTGCTTCAGTGTGTTGCAGACAGCAAAGAGCCAAGAAAAGCGTGTACGAGTAGACCTGTACCGCTCGTCTCTCTTTTAGTGAAATATGCTAACAGGCAAATAATCTGTGATCTATATGTACGTACTTGCCTAAGTGTAAAGTATCGCGTGTGTCTGCACGTGTACATATATATATATATATATATATATGAGAGAGAGAGAGACAGTTCAACTATGACCATACATGGAAGTGGAGTTGGAATCAAATAGGGTATCTCCCGGCTATGTATCCTCACAGGTTCGTCCAAGTCTCCCAGGTCACGTATGTGCTATTGCTGTTCACTAACACATCGCAGTTCGCGCGACGTGAACGTTGGATACTTCCGATGGCAGTCGAAATGATGATAGTGTGTGGTCCTCCGTCGCGACGCTTTAGCGAGAGGGACATACAGAATTACTTCGTGTAAAATTCAATGCGCCAGGACCGGCGGCACGAATGTAGTAGAAAGTACTAGCGTGTTACAAGGTAATTGAAAATACGGTGGGGAATTTGTTAATCCCAAGAAGCTTTGTCGCTCACAGAGGACGGGTTGCTTTGCATCATTGAACGCTCGTGGAAGAGTCGCTAGGGGCAGCGGAGGGAGGATCGAGCAAAAGCACGACCACACGTACACGCAGGGCGCACTCGCATGATCAGGGAACGGCGCCGCATATACTATGTATACACACGCACTCACATTCAGTATGATTTTATCACAGACGAAACTCCCCCATTTATGCATCCTGAATGTATGCACGCGTATGAATGCATCTGTATAGAGACATACATGATTATTTCCTGGATCCGCTGCTCCACTCTCCTCATCCAGACTACACTTTAACTCTAAAATTGTGTTTTGTTCCGCAACATCTTCTCAAAAATGC
>NW_021151919.1:2334-2591 GCF_002837175.3 Physeter macrocephalus | reverse complement strand
TGGGGTCAGTGCTGGTGCCCACTGCATCAGCACGTGAGATCTTCATCAATACCATCGGTTGAGGTGTGAACAAATGTAGAGGTGGTTCTCCACAGAGTTTGGGAGACGATGGTGCGATTTAGCGAGCCGACGGATAGGCTTGTAGAGCACGAAGAAGGATGGGGGGGAGTGGGCCGTGGCGAAGATTTGAAGAAGACAGGACTTGTGGGTGATTCGCGGCGGGTGTGCTTGACATAGTATATCTGTGTAGGAGATAC
>NW_021151919.1:0-1295 GCF_002837175.3 Physeter macrocephalus | reverse complement strand
GAGAAAGTTTTCTCCCAGCTCTGAGTATCGATGATGGGGGGGTTCGAGAAAGTTTTCTCCCAGCTCTGAGTATCGACAAGGACCTACTGGGCGGGCAACTACGAGCCAGAAGACCTGTTCGTCTGGAACGCGTGAGCCCCGGTACCGAGGAAAAGGTGGTCAATAAGAATAAGAACTAGAGGCACGCTTCCTAAGCGCCGACGCTGTACGACATGGACATAATCGTACTCGCACAATACCACAGGCAGCACAGGTACGAGGGTGTCCATACGTAGGCCAGTAAACTACGTTGCTTCACAGTGTTCGTCAAGTGCAAGTGTGATATTGTTGCGACGTAGCGTTGCCCAATCCCTCGCGCATACGCAAGAAAGAAAACTGCAGCGCATAGAGCAGCACACCTGAGTGGTCAAGTATTACACCTTAATTGCACGCAAGTACGCACACATCGTGAGACGGTATGTCATTTGATATAGGAGCGCACTACCTGGCGTGAAACTCTGTGTACGCCGCTGAGGAGCAGATTGCCCCTAAAGAGTAGGGCAGAACGAGTTAGAGAACTCAGAGGGCACAGGTTGGAAAGGAAGAGCTGCGGTTGCGGTCACTGCTTGTGGAGATTACATCAGCGAGTAAGGGTGCCAGAAATGTCGCCCGATGAGGCGGAAACGAATACAGAATATTTTCTCTCAAGGACCCAGCTGGAGACGACCACGACACGTGACTGACCCGATGAATCTTTTTTAGAAGAACTTAAGGGGCTGGCACTCTAGACGTGAACGAAGGAGTGGAGGTTTTTCTGATGCAGCAGAAAAGTGAAATAAATGCTCGAGATGTTACGGGCACCTGGCGCCTTGCGTGCTTGACGTAAAATATCCACAGACGCGGTTATTGTATCTCCCTTTAATACTGCCCCTCTGCGTCAGAACGTGTGTCTGAGTTCGCGTAATGTTGCAGCGCGCATCAGGAAATCTCTGAATATTTGTACTATATGTTCAAATGTAGCGCGACTGTACGACGGAGGCTTGGGCAGTAGCCAGGGCAAAAGTCTCTCTTGCACTTTTGTATTTCGTAGGTGCGGGTGAGCACTGCAGAAAGGAAAAGAACGGTTGACCTTTGCTTGGTGCCGATGACGTCGGCCGCCAAAGACTCGCCGTGGTCCAACCGGCATTCTGTAGCTGTGCGCTCTAACATTTTATAAGCAACACCTACCAGAGTTCCCAATAGTGTCGTCGGCAGATCCTGCGTCGCGGTGAGGGGAGAAAGGAAAGGACACTGAGGGCTAGGAAGCGGTTCTATTA
>NW_021151917.1:0-2592 GCF_002837175.3 Physeter macrocephalus | reverse complement strand
CCCGTGTCCCCTGCATCGGCAGGCAGACTCGCAACCACTGTGCCACCAGTGAAGCCCAAGTACCTGATTTTTGTGTGCCCTTCTAAAGATATTCTATGCATATAAAAACAATTATGTACATATATATTCATATATTCCCTTCAGTTGCTTACTATGAACACCATTTAATCTCTTACATTTTTTTCACAGAGCTATCTGGGAAATTGACTTTATATAGAGAGATTTAATTAAAGATTGCTTCTTCTGAATTGCAATTTGAGTTCTAGATTTAATCTTTACTTACATTTTACAAGCTGGAGAAGATGGAAATTTCTGAAGTTCTGCACATAATGAATTCACTGAAGAATGTTCGTTTGTTAGGTGTAGATGAGTTAATGGCATTTCTAACTCTACTAGAATATATAAAAATTTTAAAAATCATGTTACATAAACATTGAATAAAATTATGTATAATTCATAACTTTTTGTAAGCAACTATTATGTTTGATCATTGTGTTACAACAGAAATTTTCAATCAAAAGAAATTTGGGTTATTTTAAATAAAAAATAAGTTTTAAATTTCCATCCATATAAAGGATTACACATATACCACATGGTGTCTCAACTATGATACTAGTGATTTTAAAAAAATACATTGGCAACTAAACTTTATTGTTTACTATATAAGATAAATTCTAAGACTTAATGTGTAATAATGTTTTCAATTCTGACAACTTATGTTGTCAGTACTTAAGAGGTAGTATTATTTTTATCTCCATACTAAATACTGGTGATGTTAAACAAATAGTATTAATAGACAGTAATTTTTCACCTTAAAAAGTATGGAGTCTAGGTGGCCTAGCACAGAGTTATATCTTTTATAGGGTGGGCTTGAAAAGCTAATCCTCATTTATCATAAGTAGTCAGTGTGTTTCTGTCACTTTCATAAATAAAGCAGTATACTTCCAAATAGATGATTAATATGATCAGATATAAATGTAACTAAATAACAGCATCATCAACATAGTTAGGGAGCAATACAATCTGGCATTACACTGGAACAAGAGATGATTCTGAGATTCCAAATTTGGTAGGATAGTGATAGTAACAATAATGATGGGATTGCTTTGGGGATTAAAAAGTTAAATTTACAAAAGTATAACAAGGGTCAGCAAGATTGCTAATACTGAGGTAAAATATAAAGTTCTTTTTAACTGAGCTATAAAATTATAAGATTTCTATTTTTAATATTAATGCTATTTCCTCCATTCCTCTTCTTCAATCTTTGTAACTCTCCTCTTTTGATGCTAGAAGGATGTTAATGATAGTAACAAATGTAAAGGGATAGATAAGAGAAAAGAACAACTTGGCTTGCAATAATCAAATTTCAAACATGAAAACTGTCTCATAGTAGACTTTATATGTGAATGTATTGTACTTTTATATCATATATAGGTATCCCCTGATAAGCTCCATGATTTATTCAAAATTTCTACCTGGTTCCTTGTACTCTGGTTCACATTGACTTTGAATGGCCAAAATTTCTGTGGAGCTGCATTTTATATCCTCAATGTCAATTCCATGCTTGATAGTAAGATCTGGGAAAAAAAAAAAGGAAAAAGTCTACTACCAGCAAAAGTACTATGATATTAGTTTTTCTGTAATCTTGTTCATTCCGCAGTGGCAATGATTCTGAGGAGTCATTTAGTACACCATCAGGGCCAAGTGAAGGCTGGGAGTGTAGCACCACAGTCATTCAGTACATTCACCTGTCCTTTTCCATTACCATGCATAGATTTGTGTCCTTCTAACAAGCCCATGGGCCACCTGCTTTGTTTTGAGCTCTGCTAGGTTTTCAAGTTCTGGTATAAATTTGATCTATTTACTTAGGTTGGCTTTTCATTACCTTGCTTGACTTGCAGGCTCATCAGTAATCCCCTTGATTTAGTCTTGTCTGCAAGAATTCCTTCAAGTCTGTTGATGGCAAGCATCCCTATTCTCAGTGGATATCACAAATCCCCCTTCACTCCTCCCTAATATTATTTATCTTCGATTATTTCAACTGGAATGTATGAGAGGACAGTTAAATATTTGGGTTCAAAATATATTAAAAGACTTGGACAATATTTACTAGTCTAACTGGGAAGAAACCATCTAAATTCTAGGTTATGACTCTCCCAGTCATCTGATTCCATGAATCATAACCTTACTCTGAGCTTCTAAAGTCAGCATAGAAGTTGTTAGTGCTTTGTCACTATGTATAAGAAAATAACTCAAAAAAATTAATACAGTCATATGTGTTTTAGCTCTATTTTTATAATTATCTTGAAATGGTTAAGATTAATTTCAGAGACATTTTAAGCTTGCAAGTGTATAAAGAGGAGACAATGTGAAAAGTGTCTTATCAATAATAATTTTGAGATTTCGTTGTGTAAACTTACAGGACACTTTAAAAATCTGAAGGTTCAGAAAAAAGTTTAACGAACGTGAATTTTTATAACAAACATTATTAAGTAGTTCTAACAAGTAATAGATTTTATTTATTTATTTATTTATTTATTTTTAAATTTTTTTTGCAGTACGCGGGCCTCTCACTGTTGTGGCCTCTCCCGT
>NW_021151916.1:0-2592 GCF_002837175.3 Physeter macrocephalus | reverse complement strand
CCCCGCATCGGCAGGCGGACTCTCAACCACTGCGCCACCGGGGAAGCCCCTCTTTCTCTTTTCTTTTGCAAACTTGGAGATGGTACGAGGCTTCCGTTAGCTTTTCCCTCCTGCTGGGCTGTGCTGGGTCAATACTCTGGACGGCTGCTTCCTTGGTTTCTCCTTTCTTCCTTTCCCTGCCTCACTCCCTCATTCATTCACCTACTCTTGGTTGTGTTCTGTTCCAAGGCCTGTGTGGTGTCTGTCACTCCCCTCCCCAGTCCCAGGATTCTGGTCACTGCTCAGGACCGATCCTAAGCTTGTCCTCCTCTGGGAGGGACAGCTCTTGGTCACCAGAGTGGGGGGCCCAGGCCTGTGGACCCACCAACATGGCTGCACCCTGCTCTGTAGGGAGGCCCAGCCAGCACACCTGCCCTCCCCACCTCGTCCCTGGCCACTGCCTGTCACTCCTATCACTGGAGCCCCCTTTCGACCTCCCAGCCCAGCCTCAGCCAGGCAGGGATATAGACCCCTCATATTTCCCTCCAAATTGGGAAGCGGTCATAACAGTGTTGTCTTTTATTTTGCAATGCAAGGGCATGAAAAACAAACATATTTTTTAAAACCCTAACTACTCTCTACCTTCAGCATTATTTCAAAAGAGAATGAAGATGTGAAACATCAGAAGGGAAATTGTTTAGTTTACTGACAGTTCACTGCCCATCTTTCTGAATTTTACCTTGGAGACCCATACCGGCCTACGGACTGGCAGTCAGGAAGGAGCCTGGTCTGTCCATCGTGGGAAGCATTCCTATCAGATCCTTATAGGCGCCCCCGACTCCACATCTGGCACAAACCCATGGCTCCTGTCCGAGCCTGGTCCCTTATCCACAGGAGGAGGACAGCTAAAGAAGATCTGCTTTGTGACACCCTATGATTCACCCTGCCCTCCTGAGGCCTCTGGAGGTGACCTGAGAAGGCAGCACTGCCACCCAGGCTCACCCCGGCTCAGTGACTTCATGGGCAGCAGCGGGGAGGGGAGGCCTGTTGGGCAGAGGATCCCCAGCCAGCCCTGGGCTTAGCTCAGGGCATCAGGAGACAGGATGTGTCCTGGAAGAGAGGTGACAGCCCGGGAAGCCCAGATACCTCTGTCCCTAAGCCCCAAAGGTGTGAAGATGCGGGGTGGATGGGGCAGGTGGGTGGCAGAAAATGCAGAGCTGGTGATTTAAGATTAAAATAGTCCTGCATGGTGGACATGCGGGTCTCTGCCCTCTGGTGGGCACATGGGGGAATGCCTATCAAGAGAGACGGGCAGGAAAGGAGTGAGGCAGGCAGTGGTGGCCAGTGGTGGCCAGGCCAGTAAGCGTCTGCCTGGGAGCTCCAACCACCTGGTCACCAGGCTTCTGCCTTTTCCCTGAGCCGCCCCAAGTGCAGCACAAACGTTTCCTCCCATCCTGGAGCATCTGGAAGCTATTGTTTTTCCCTCCCCACCACCCCAAATAACCCCCAATCTTCCTCCACCCCAGAGGGCAGGGAACTGGCTCCCACAGCTGCAGGGCCACCCCCCCAGTACACACACCATGCGGACACGGGACCGTTGGGCCCCTGTGTCTGGGCGGGTGGCTCCCAGACACCTTTCTAGGGTCCCCCCGACCACCCTTCCAGTCAGTGCCCAGGGACCCCTTCCTCTGCATCCCCATCCACCCCCTCCTGCCTATTTTGATATGGACATTTGGAGGCAGGCAGTGGGGGAGGCCAGGTGGGCAGAGGCCGGTGCAGAGGTGGAGACCACAGCAGCCCATGATATCCGTCTGGAGAACGCCAACCTCCCTGCTAACGCTGAGGAAGAGAGTCAAGGTGCTCGAGGTTGACTTTTAATGAACTTAACCTTGTTAGCAAGGCCCTGGGGAGAGGTTTGGGAGGCGTTCTGAATGCTGAAACAGGACCCAGAAGGAGCATCTAAGGAGAAGCCAGGAAGAGGCAGGAATGGGCAGTGGCTGTAAAGTCAGGAGTCACAAATATCTTGGTTGGCCAAACAGTTCGTTCAGGTTTTTCCGTAAGATGTTACAGAAAAGCCCGAATGAACTTTTTGGCCAGGCCAAAATACATCCCAAGCTCCCAGGCCCCTGTGCCTGGGTAAAGGGGATGGGGAGAAATCAGAGATTTTCGAGCTGGTTCTTGGCCTTGAAAATTGCCCTCTCCAGCTCTAATTTCACAGATAGGGAAACTGAGGCTCAGAAAGGGGGGAAACTCCAGCTCAGAGTCACACAGTAAATCCCCATTATCACCAGCGATGCCTCTAAAACCACAAGGGATAGCATTACCCTAGCCCTTTACAGACTCTGGTAGAATCCCCCAAACCAACCTCTATTGTATCTATTCAATGGATGAGGAAATTGAGGCTCAGAGAGACCAAATAACTTGCCCAAAGCCACATACCAACATAAGGTAAGCCAGCACAGGAGACCACCATGGTATCACAGTGGAGAAGGTAAACAGCCATGCCACAGGTGTAGAGGTTTTCGTGTGCATATGACAACAATCTTTTTTTTTTTAAGATTTCTTTTTTTGATGTGGACCATTTTTTAAGTCTTTATTGAATTTGTTACAATA
>NW_021151915.1:0-2593 GCF_002837175.3 Physeter macrocephalus | reverse complement strand
CATATATATATATATCTATTCTTCTTCAGATCCTTTTCCCAAGTAGGTTATGACACAATGTTGAGTACTCTTCTCTTGGTATTCTGTAGGTTTTTGATTATACATTGCACAAGTGTTTGTATATCTGTTAACCCCAATATCGTAATGTATCCAAAATTCACACCTTTCCATTTGGTGAACTATAATTTTGTGTAATAAATCTGTGATTGCTTTTCTCTGTGAAAATATCTTCATTGGTATCAGTTTTTAGGTAACACCTATAAGTGATATGATAGGATATGTGTCATTCGCTTTCTCACTTTCTACAAGTTGTGTGATTACTTCTAGACTCATCTATAGTGCTGCAAATGACATTGTTTCATTTTGTCGCTAGCTAATATTCCATTTCTACATGTATCAGTTCTTTTTTGTCCACACATCTGTTGGTGGTTGTTTTGGTTACTTCCATATCTTGGCTCTTTGAATACTGTGCAATGCAGATTTGCTTGCCTGTGTCTTTCCAATTCTGTCTTCTTAGGTTATAGGTCCAGGCATGGGCCTGCTGGATCATATGGTAACTCAATGTTTACCTTGTAAAGGCACCTCCATTCTGTTCTCATTAGAGGCTTTTTCCCGGTTATGTCCCACTTAAAATTGAGGGTATGCATTTCTCCACAACCCCTTCAGCATTTATTCTTTATAGTTTTCATCCTGATGGTTATTCTGAGTGGTGTGAGCTGATACCTCTTTGTGGTTGAATTTGCATGTGTCTCATAATCTGTGGAAATTGAACTTTCAGGCATGTCTTTTTATTTTTCAAACTGTGATTACAGGTCAGTTCTTCAAATTGTTTTCTTAAAGTATGTGCCACATTTTGAAATGTTTGGCCATTACCTCACTCAAGACATTTTGAGGGCAGGTTTCATTTACAGCCCTGCAGTAGTTTTTCTTATGCAGTGACCATTAGCAAAGGCTTTAAAGCTGCTTTTTCAGATAACGGCCAGAGGGTGGCAGCCTTTCTAAGTTCCCCACGGTGGTATTAGGGAAACACACCTTCCACCCTGTGGTGTTTGTTTCTCGGTTATAAATCAGAATGGAATACGCCACAACCCTAACCCATACCCGAACCCTAACCCGTACCCTAACACGCACCTGACCCGTAGCCTAAACACTAATCCTTACCCCTAACGTAATTGTGTTTTGGTATTTTAAATAATAGTTTTCTAATAAATTAGAGTGGAATGTGCCCGGATAAACCCACAAAAGGTGATGTCTCCTTACTTTTTAAAAAAAATTTAATTTATATTTTTTATTGGAGTAGTATTCCATTGTGTATATGGAGCATTTCTTCTTGGTGCATTCCTCTGTTGATGGATATTTTCGTTGCTTCCAAGTGTTGGCTATGGTAAATATTGCTGTAGCGCAGAATTGCCAGCCTGTGACATTTGATTCTCATTTTCTCAGGTGCGAGGCCCAGCCCTGGGTGTGACGGATTTTGTGTTAGCTCAGTGTTTCCCTTTTCAAAGCACTTGCATTGTGTTTTCATTAGTGGCTCTTACCACGTCCCCCTTAGAACCGAGGCTACACATTGCTGCACAATCCCTTCAGCATTAATTGTTTGCGGGCATTTCTGCTGAAGGCCCTTGTGACTGGTGTGAGCTGATAGGTTTTTGGAATTTGGGTTTGCATGTCTTTAAAGTTTCCTAAAATTCATCATTTTTCCATGCCTTTTTCTTACCTTTAAAAAAAAAAGAAAAAGTGTGAGTACAGTATACCTCTTGAAATTGTCTTCTTGAAGGTTTGCCCTCTTTTGAATGTTTTGGTCGATCTTCGACTACAGGATTTTTTTGGAGGAGGACTGGTGTCATTTACAGGCCTGCAAGTTTGGTGAATATTTAGTGACCATTAGCACTCGGTTTAAAGCTGCTGTTGTGTGAAACGGCCACAAGGAGGCAGCATTTCTCCATTCCCCCATCTGGGTACTAGGGCTGCAGAGTCTACAGGTCTGCAAGATTGGGAATATTTAGTGACCATTAGCCCTAGGTTTAAAACTGCTGTTGTGTGAAACGGCCACAAGGGGGCAGCATTTCTCCATTCCCCCATCTGGGTACTAGGGCTGCGGAGTCTTTCTGGAAGTCCTGTTCTTAGGTTGTACATTAGAATGGAATGTGCCAGGAGAAACGCCCATAAGTTGACGTCTCATTACTTCTTGTTAGTTGTTTTAATTTTTTAAATCAGTGTAATGAGGAGAATATTGTTTGTCCTAGGTGTACACTATCTGGTTCATGTGTACATTATATATGTCTCTTCATGTACAGATCGTCTTCCCATGTAAAATACTACAGAGTGTTCCGTAGACCTCCCTTGCTATATGGTCGGTCTTTTGGATATATGTACTTAATCTGTATTTATAGAGGTATGGTAAACCTACTCTAAATTTATCCATTGCCACCACTTTTCCTTTTAGATACACAGTTTGTTCTTGAAGTCTGTGAGTGCCTCTCTCTGTGGAAATATGTCCACTTTTGTCAGTTAGGTAACACCTATAAGTGATAATATAGGATATATGTCTTTTGCTTTCCAACTTACCTCATGTTCTGTGATTATCTCTAGG
>NW_021151914.1:1351-2593 GCF_002837175.3 Physeter macrocephalus | reverse complement strand
TGTCGAATCATACTCTGTGGCAGTGAAAAGCTACACTGTTCTCGTGTCTTCTGCGTGCGCCCACGAGCATATGCAGTGCAGTTCGGCAGGCGTGTACGTGTGCAGCGCATTACGCGGAGCGATCTCGTCGACCTCAGTACACGAGTAGTACTGTGCACGCAGACCCAAAAAAGCGACAGCGCTTATCGGAACAATTAGAGTGCACACGAATGCATCTCAAAAACGTAGGGCACCATTGAACTGGACTTGTCTGTGAGACCGCGTATGCAGTGTCGCGTTCCCTAATCCGCCACACATTCGACAACATACGAGATAATCTCTTGTGCTCGTAAAATAGTGGTGAGGGACATTTGGGTCAACACCACAACAAAGACAAGGTACCAACCAACAAAAATGCTGCAGGAGACCCATCAGAGAATAATAGTGCGCGTCTGTGCCTTTTACAAGTGCTAACCGATATGAACTCGCGCAGGAGAGACCTCAAAAGCCTGCTACGGTTCTACCTTCTACACTGTTAACACGGTAGTGTGTCTAGTTAGCCCAGTCCCTTGACTCAGTGGTTTACCAACAGCTGGTAAATGTGTGTAATACTTCGGATACGCTCTTCCCTGCACCTCCTATCGCGTTACGGCGGGAAGACGGGAACCTTTCGTCTTAGGTAGTGGTCAAACTGTTGGGCTGAATGAACAGTTTAATTTTTAACGGAGCATCACACCATGGTGTAGCGAAACGGATATGTCCTTTGACTAGGATCACAGGTGACGGCCGCCAATCGGCTACCTCCTCAGTGCAGGCTGTATAACTTGTTGAGCAGCGTGGTTAAGGAACGACACACACATCGCATCTATGCCTGAGAAGCAGGACCATTCCATTCCTAGGCACTGAGCTGGCACTGCGTCCCGGTGGCGGGTTACGCTCCGCGGATGCGACCTGGCCACAAGGCAGCCGTAAAAACGCCTACACATAGACAGGCGGCACGCGGTCAGGTAGCAAGATACACCACCACAGCGATACCTGGCTTGAAAGATATTTTACCGCTTTGCTGAACAACTACAATACACGCTACTGGCTACCGGGGGCATGAAAAACGTTAAAATGCCTCTGTATGCTGCGAGCGTTCAGCTCTACACGCGTGCCCGAGCAAAAATTTGCCGAGGAGACAACGCTGTCAACCACTTGTGCCTAGAGTACACTCGAACACGTCACGAACAGCTCTGCGTCAGTCATATACGAATAGGGCGA
>NW_021151914.1:0-197 GCF_002837175.3 Physeter macrocephalus | reverse complement strand
GTAGATATACACTCACTCGACGTCCTCCCCTCATCTGCTGAATGTGCCGTCCACCGCTCCCAAAATTTCTCCAAAGAAGCATACGCTCCTTCACTTGAGCGGAATGAACCGGGAGGAGTGCGTTGCGCCAATACCAGGTTTACCCGGACTGACGGGTTTGTATGTAATCGAGAACTCGCCCAGGTAATATCCCACCA
>NW_021151913.1:0-2593 GCF_002837175.3 Physeter macrocephalus | reverse complement strand
GTGCACGTCGGAGAAATAAGCCTTCGATTTTGAGCAAGTATGCAAGGAGACGTAAAGCTTAGAACTGGTCGAAAACGTGAAAAAGAGTAGCACTCTGTGAACGTCCATGGAGAGCCGCAGCGTAGCGGAGTTGTAGTCCCGCGTGTGTCCGCGCCTTTGGACAGGATATGAAAGCTCCTTTTTACCTTATAGATGTAATCCCATCTTTACAACTTTAAGTTTCCAACGTCTCGGTGATCAATGCTGCGCGAAGATAGACGTTACTAGAGATATGCCGTCGCATTTTCGGGTCATAGGAAGACGGAATAGAAGAAGCCTTATCAAACAGTTCGGAACCTATTTTCGTAGCCTATACGTCCGAATTCTAAATTTGTAAGCACATGCCTGAATGTGTTCTACTTGAATCTTTGGAGATGCTGACACAGTGACTGCATTATTGTTCCGAAGTACTTATCTTGTTGAATGTACTACACGGATTCTGGTTGTCTGTTACTAAAAAATTGATGGTTTACCTGCAAGGTGCCACGATAGAGCACTGCGCAGGTATTCCTCAACTTCTTTCTGCGTGGAAGTTCTGATAAAGAAAAGGCTCCACCTTACTATACTGCGAATGCAGTACACCAACTCCGCCAGGATATAGCCGCCGTCTATCTTCCGTTCACGTGAATCACACTCTGTACATTTACTCGGAGCAACACAGGCAGAGAGCTGTTTACGTACGAGTTCACTGTAATTCAGATTTTAGAAGAGATTACATATACTTTTCACAAACACATGCCCCCGCATAACACGCAGGGGTATACATAAGTATGAATGCCCCGACAGGTAAACGTGCTCAATCACCACACGGAATGAAAAAGTCGTGAGATGTGTTTTTGCGTGGAGTTCCAATTTGCTATTTATCTCTAAGCTCGATATTTATATCCTGTCAAGATACCGACTCCTGATCCGCGTTATGTGTGTTCGCTGCGTTTTTCTGCGTTGCATGTACATGGTGGTATATCTGTAGAGAGGAGACAGATATACATATTCGAGTAGTAGAACGTATAAGCGCGCATGCCCATGCGACCGGTTCTGTGTCCTGAAAAATCGTGCTTAAAAGCAGAATCATATGGACAAATATGTATGTATGTACATGTCTACACGAACATATCATTCAATGCACGCGAGTTCGTCCTTCTTCGGATAGGTTCAAAATGTGTTCTGCTGCACGTTTCCTTCCTTTTTGTCAGACAGTGCTGTCCTCGAGACGGCAGTGACCTGTTGGTGGATTACATGAACTACTATTTTTTTACCGGAAAAGTCGACGTCTTCATGCATTCACCGCTGCCACGTGTGATCCACAGTGCAACGATGCAACGCACTATCCGTGTTAGATAGTGTTTGACGTAGGGCAGTCGCGGCGGTACACGTATCGAGCGGAGACAGGACGAGGGACAGATGTCATGGACATGCAGTTGTCGGCTCGTTCATACGGTCTTAACGTAGGAAGCACTCAAGTGCTGCACTTCTCCATTGTACCGCGGTACCCAGGCGGCACCTTTTTGTCGATGGTACGTCTCCTTTGCTCTTCATCTCGGAGGTTGTCTCAGCTGTGGCTACTCTTGTATACGTACACTTCTGTATTTTACAGGGGCATACTAGCCTTTCCCGCTCTTTATTTACCAGCGGCGCAGTTGGAACAACAGGAAGATAACACAGGCGCGGCCGTCACAGCCTCTGCTGTTGTGACTGCAGTCGCGCTACGGGTGCACTTCAACTCTTCCTGAGAGACGTTTTTTCCAAATGGAATATCTTTCTGTGCATTCTGTCGTATGCGGAGCCGTCCCCCTACGAAGACGCTGAAATATGTCATTGTGTTCCAGCGGTGGTAACGAAATGCTGAGGTTTTAGGCGTTATCTGTGTTGCATTGGTGTCTTCTACAAAACGCCTAAAGTCACTTCTACGCCTTTCCTGCAAAGTACGTGTCGACCATTAGCAAAGTCGAAAGGAGAACCAGGGCAAAACGAACAACGGCAAACAATGTCGGCCCTGCTTTTTGGGCGCTTGCTGTTCCGCGTCAACACCTTTCGGATGTAAGGAGGACTGGGATACGTTTATCGTCAAATCCGCCAGAGCGTGGAAGCCAGTAACACATACGTCAGCGAATTAGGATACCTGAAGACTGGCTCAACAGAAAGGTAACTTTTGAAGTCAACAATGTATAAGCAGCTAGACTGGGAGGCGAATACGTCTTACCTGATACTTATCCTTAACAGTTGCACGTATGGCTTCCATGTGTCTCGTGGTGTGAGCTTCTGATACTTATCCTTGACAGTTGCACGTAGGGCTTCCATGTGTCTCGTAGGGTGAGCTTACGTGATTCGTCTGCCTCGACCAGAATTCATTGAATCTCAACAAAAGAAGAAAATATGAGTATTTGAAGCGGGTTTGTAGCATCGAATAGCCGCATGGAATCACACGGCACAAGTCAGGGTGTACGATGCAAGTTTTAGGGCTGTAGTAATGATGAATATATACAATATGGGTCATTAGTCTCCAGTTGTCAGACGAAAGATGTGTGCATCTGTTAAGAAAGAGCTAGGGCGACTG
>NW_021151912.1:1601-2595 GCF_002837175.3 Physeter macrocephalus | reverse complement strand
CTTCCAAAATTTCAAAATGCTTAGAAAGATCGCAAGTACCATGAACAGACCCCACGCACTCCCAAAGGCGCAACGCTTCCACAGTCTAAACAGGACGTCAAGAAAGAGTGAGCTACTGAGAATCTACGAACAAAATCTGGTGAGTCAAAATCCTCTTGCGTCTGGCCTAGCTTATTCGTACACCACTACCTGTACTGCTCTGTGCACAGTCTGTGTATACATGCTTAGAGAGGCCCGTATGCAAGGGCGAATGTTTACGTGCATATATACATGTTTGTGTCATTAAGGGTATGTACGTCCGTACGTATACATGTATGTGTACAGGTACATGCACACACACGTATGGATCTGTGTACACGTATGGATCTGCGTCGTCACCTAGGTATTTACTGTATCGACGTATAAATGTATGGGTAAGTAGGTGTGTACGTGTGGGTGTACGTCTGGATGTATGTACATACATGTGTGTGCCCATGGACGTGTGAACATGCATGCATCGACGTGTGTGTGTATGTACGTATGCAGGGGGGGCTGAACGTATGTCGGCAGGTGTGGTCACCATGAGGTCGTTAGCCTTCATAATTAACTATTAGAAGCCCTTAGAGCCTACGTGGTGTGTTGGTGTGGTTACCGTGAAGTGGCGTACCCCCATAATTCACCAGTAGAAGCCGGTAGCGCCTACACAGTGTTCATGAGTTGTCTTGGTGAAGTGTGTGTGTCCTACGTTGAAATAGAACGGCAGATGTATCTCGCTTCTTATTTCGGAGTGGAAACGCTGCGCGCCGTACACACAGTGTGCCAACGCTGCGTCTGTGCACTGCTCGTGAACAACTTTAGAAATTTAAGGCATTACGAGTGTGAGCTTCACGCACCTTCGTGATCTGTACGTGCTCCTGCAAAACCGGGTGCCGTCTTCCTGAATAGGAATCTCTAGAAGCCGGTAATCACGCCGCCAGTGTAGTGTACGTGCTCCTCCAAAACCGGGTGCCGTCTT
>NW_021151912.1:0-637 GCF_002837175.3 Physeter macrocephalus | reverse complement strand
GTGTATAGTTTTTGGGCGCATGTGCTCAGACACTGTATCCACGTAAACGCATGCAGCACGACCGTGTGTATCCGAAAGAGATATGTTCCTATATACAGTATGCTATGTGAGTGGAACACCTTCAAGAGACGCCAAATATCTGCTGCCCTCCAGGTTCAAAATGTCTAGGTGAATTCCGTCCATTAGCCGCGTAGGGCGATTTCCGACTGACTTTCGCAAGTTTTCACATACCGCCTGTCGACTGTGGCGTTAAGATGCGGCTGGCGTACACGTCGAACAACATAGCTAAGGGTGCTTGACTGTATCCACAGCTAGAGCGTACACCTATTTAGGTCGAATTTCATTCAGTTTAGCGAAGAAAGCATAAGCTATAGGGTTTGATATCTCTGAGCTCTTCTGTCGTGTGTCACGTGTTCCCAGGTTGCTTTTCAGTTTCGCGCGCAGGCAGTAGTGTATAACTCTAGAACGAATACTGTTCTGTGCATGGGAAGTTGTGTGCACAGATCCCGAATCTCCACTTGTACATACGTATCTTGTTACGCTCAGATTCGTATAGAGATCACCACACATCTGCGGAGACAACGGACGCCTCCTTCCCGACACAATCCACCATCCCAACTCCCCACCGCCTGTGGTG
>NW_021151911.1:1345-2595 GCF_002837175.3 Physeter macrocephalus | reverse complement strand
AAGGTCACAGTGCATGACACGGCCCTGGTGTTCAGTTGGAGGAGTCCCGTATCCTTAATACAGGAGACATCTGCCTTCTGAACCGCATTCACGCCACAGCGCTCTTGCCACATGGTATTGAAGGCAGCTAAACACTGAGCTGTGCAGATGGGAGTAGTACTTGACAGTTTGATTAAGATGTGTCTTTGCGTGTTTCTCCTTGCATATATCCTTTATGGGACTCTCTGGTCTTCCTGCACTTGATTAACTATTTCATTTCCCATAGGAGGGAAGGTTTCAACTATAATCTCTTCCAATATTTTCTCAGTCCCTTTCTTTTTCTCTTCTTCTTCTGGGACGCCTATAATTCGAATATTGGTGTGTTTAATGTTGTCCCAGAAGGCTCTCAGACTGTCCTCAGTTCTTTTCATTATTTTTTCTTTATTCTGCTCAGCAGGAGTTCTTTCCACTATTTTCTCTTCCAGGTCACTTATCCGTTCTTCTGTCTCAGGTATTCTGCTATTCATCCCGTCTAGAGTATTTATCATTTCATTTCTGGTATTGTTCATCATTACTTGCTTCCTCTTTAGTTCTTCTAGGACTTGTTAAATGTTTCTTGCATTTTCTCAATTCTCATTCCAATATTTTGGATCATCTTGACTCTCATAATTCTGAATTCCTTTTCATGTAGACTGCTATTTCCTCTTCAGTTGTTAGGTCAGGTGGGTTTTTATCTTGCTCCTTCATCTGCTCTGTGTTTTTATGTCTTCTCATTTTGCTTATCTTAGTGTGTTGCGAGTCTCCTTTTTGAAGGCTGCAGGATCTTAGTTCCTGTTGTACTTGGTGTCTGTCCCCAGTGGCTAAATTTGATTCAGTGGGTTGTGTACGTTTCCTGGTGGAGGGTACTAGTGCCTGTGTTCTGGTGGATGAGGCTGGATCTTGTTTTTCTGGTGGGCAGGTCCACGTCTGGTGGTGTGTTGTGGGGTGTTTGTGGTACTATTGTGTTTTTAGGCATCCTCTCTGATAATGAGTGGGGTTGTGTTCCTGTCTTGCTAGGTGTTTGGCATAGTGTGTCCAGCACAGTAGCCTGCTGGTCGTTGAGAGAAGCTGGGTGTTGGTGTTTAGATGGAGTTCTCTGGGAGATTTTCACCGTTTGATATTTCGAGGAGCTGCGAGGTCTCTTGTGGACCAGTGTCCTGAAGTTGGCTCTCCTAACTCAGAGGCATAGCACTGCCTCAACTCTGCAGCACCAAGAGCTTTAATCCACACAG
>NW_021151911.1:0-157 GCF_002837175.3 Physeter macrocephalus | reverse complement strand
ATCCCGGCAGTTCAGGAGACAAGCGCCTCGTGCTGGAGAGGGCTGGTCAGCACCAATCCTCTTGGCGGGAATCTCTCCACTTTGCCCTGCAAACCCCTGTTGCTCTGCTCTCCTCTTTGGCTCCTAAGCTTTCCCCCTCCGCCCACTGCAGCCTCCG
>NW_021151910.1:2277-2595 GCF_002837175.3 Physeter macrocephalus | reverse complement strand
CACCGATCCCGTGTGATGATGAGTGGGTAGTATTGCACGGGTAACTACCAACGTGTCAAATGATATATTAAACAACCCTCCGCAACATGAGCAATGCACCGAATCACTGTAACCCTCTGGACACAGCACAGACTCGCGCTGATACCGCTGTAGCATTCGGTGTGTTGCCTCAGCAGTAGGTGTAGGTCGGATCCGCTCTCTCGTGTTGTATGTAATTTGGAACCACGTCTACACATGTGCACGCTTGCAAATGTGGCCCTGGAGCAGTCATGCACAATGAAGGTAGGATGGAAATTTGTGATATGCAGAGGGGAAGGG
>NW_021151910.1:0-930 GCF_002837175.3 Physeter macrocephalus | reverse complement strand
GGAGCACTGGCAGCAGAAGGGACCGCAATACCGGCATCAGGAACAACGACTGTTAGAGTGCCAGCAACAGATTCGCACAAGCCCAGCAACAGCGCGCCAGTAATCTCACACACAGCCTCCTAGCGGCAATTGAAGCACCAGGCGCATAGGCGCCTGTAATAGCACCAGGAGGAGTTGCAACCGTCGTAGGAGAACAAACAGAACGACGAACGTATCATGCCGCGGAATCAGTCTGTCCATGCGTCCTTGCGTGCATGAAGGGATAAACACGTTTCTTGTGTGCGCGGCCGTGGTTCCAAGACAGCATAGACGGCGAGCCTTCTCCACATCCTACACGTGTGCTCCATGGGATGAGGTGATGAAAAGCAGCTGCTCCGTCTGCTTATACGAATGCGTCAGTCGAAGTTATGCAGGTCTCACGGATCGCAACTAGCGCCCTGGAGAAAGGAAGTCTTATACTGATGCATCTGTATGTCAATGTAGTACACAGCTCTCTCCACCTTGTGGAACATCTACTCAATACTGAGGACAGGTAGAACTTGAATCCAGTCCTATTAGGTACGGAAACCGCGGATAACGAGTTTGCTGCATCGGGCTTTACCATTATTGCATATCATTCGACCATCGTACAGCAGCTACAGCAAAAAGCTGTTCAAACGTTTCACACAAGATGCAGGGGAGCAGTTGCAAGACGTGAGTCCGCCCTGTGCTTCTCATTCTACGTTTACATACTTTGCATGGATGCGCTTTACGCTTTGTTTCGACCACGCTTGTAGGGTCGAGAAAACCGCCCGCTGTGCTCAACACACATCTACATCCCACGCGTAGTTAACGCCTACCGTATCTTCTGTGAACGTACAAGGTAACCCCTCAAATTCCATGTGTCTGCGTGAATGTGAAATATGTTGTTAAAAGCCAAAAAAGTAATGA
>NW_021151909.1:2301-2597 GCF_002837175.3 Physeter macrocephalus | reverse complement strand
GCCTCTCAAAAATTACCGCCTGAGGAACGCGACCTGTTGGTCACGTAAAACATCAATGCGTACAGTTCCCACTTCACAACTGGAATTCTTGCAGTCCAAGGTTTCATTGAGGAAAGAGTCATAGGAGACACAGGAAAAGACTACAGTTTTCCGGCACGCTTGGCTTAGCAGGCTACGGCATCCGCTCCATGGAACATGCGGTGTCGATGGCAACGCATTCAGCTGAAGACTGGATAGACCATTCCTGACAGTATGAGAAACGGTCGACGAGACAGCCTCGACTTTCCTATCATGTA
>NW_021151909.1:0-729 GCF_002837175.3 Physeter macrocephalus | reverse complement strand
ATGGCCTTACTGCATTTTGAAATGCCTGCTGAAAACGTGTCGACGTGTCACCGGAAAGATATTGCATGCATAAGCGGAAATGGCATTAACCCGTCATAACCGGATAGTCATAATAACTCACACTTCTTCATGGATGCATCTCTTTCGGTCGAGTCGTGGCCTCTTCCGCACGATGGGTCTATCTGCAACGTACCTCCTTGCTTGTGGGCGTAAGTATTCCAGCCCTTGTAAGGGGAAGTGCATCGCAGAGGTGGGCAACGCCGGCGACAATGTTCAAGTAGACGGCCGCAAAGCATGTAAGAGCGTCCGCCCTGTAAGAAGTCGGGGAATCGGCGCAAATCTCATGCAGCACGAGCCAACGCACGCCGGCAGTAGAATGTGAATCGAACAGCACTACGTGTACGCCACCGTACGATGGTAGGTACAGACGCACACGGTGGACCTCCCTCCAGATTAGAAAAAACGTACTCCACAGTGGACTTACCACAACCTGAAACAATGGATTTTGACTCTTTACTGCCCAGACGAGACTTTTCACGGGAGACGCTGGCACAAGCCAGCTCTTGCGAAGCGCTCATTTCGTATCTACTGCTACGCGGGCTGCCTAAGCACGTACTTGTGCATAACGTTCATACCAAAGGCATAAAACGACGAAGGAAAAATGCGGCCGTGCCAAACTCAGGACTCGTTAAAGCCAGAAGGGGGTGTAGTATCACGTAAAGCTACCCA
>NW_021151908.1:0-2597 GCF_002837175.3 Physeter macrocephalus | reverse complement strand
AGAGGTCCAAGAGAAAGGCATAGAAAAAGGTAAATACTTTGCTCTTTATCCTTTCATGTGAAAATTTCCTGTTCATTTCTTTTTCAATAGAGGAATTCAAACTAGGTATCAGAAATCTAGTAAATACAAGATAACATTGTGCCCAGATTCCAAATTCCCATCCACTAAGTAGCATTATACCCACGATCATAACTTTGGACCCATCAAACTTGCTGTCTCCAGCATAACCTCAACATTCGGGGATCCGAGAACAAAGTTGAACTGAAGAGTCAGACTCACCAGGTTCTCCAAAGTCAATCGGAAGTTGAGTAGCAGGAGGATGGCCGTCGTGCCGCAGAGGACGTATTTATTGGGGCTTGCTGCCCCACCCAGGGGGAAGTGGAGCTACCCAAACTGGCCTGGTCCAATCATTTCCCAACCCAAATGCAAATCCGTCCATAACTGGCTTGGCAGGGACTCTGAAAACAGGAAATATCCTGTTCCAGTGTCTCCTCACTGGATTCGGTTCTCATGACTCACAGAGTCCCTGCCTTAGCTCTCCGTTTCAGTGGTTTATGGCCGTGGGAGCACTTGGAGTGTTCTCTAACTTGTAGTCAAACGTTCCCTTCCTTCACTGGGGAGGATGACCCTTTTCTATCTTTCACCATCCTTGACTTCTAAAACTACCTGCCTAGTTGCCCTTGACCTGGTGGCAATCTTGTTGTACATACTGGTTTGAAAAGGGCCTCACTACCTGGTGATACATGTCTCTTTACCTCAAGTCTTTCTTACAATTCATTTCCCCTTGATTCATGGCTTGCTAAACAAAGTCTCCTTTCGTCTTGGAAAATGGACTGAGGGAAATTTGCAGATCATCTAATATGATTTCCTATCATGATACTTAGAAGCGTGTAGTAAAGTGTTGACCCCTACGGTCCTCCTTTTACTGTTTGCTCCTTCAAATAGAGAACATCCAGCAGTCAGATTCCTGTGACCTTTGTTCACCTGTTTTACTTCCTGTCACAAGGAATTCACTAGGCACGTAGCATCCCCTACCATAACTCAGATGAGCTGGCAGCTCAGACCCTAGTCTTACAACAGAAATGAAGCTTTTTGCTCATACATCCGAAAAGTGACATAACACATGCTCCAATTTAATTTCTCCCAACTGACCTCTTTGGATGTCTTCAATTTTTGAAGAAATCTCAGAGGATTGTTCAATTTTCTGGCTTCCCGTCGCTTTGAAATTATTGGGAAACCCAATCTATTATGCAGTTCCATTCACACAACTAATTTTGCGTGTGTTTAATACTTACGAATTATTTAAACACATGTTGTCTCACATGAAATCTAGGGGTAAATTCAAGAGAAAGTTGAAATCCCTTTATTAAAAATGTAGTCACTGAAGTTCATTGCCATTCATATACAACTTCTTAATCATTAATCATAATTTTGTTATATTGTAAACGTATTTTGTCGCCTTTTCCATTTTGGACACGGTGGCGCTTATGTCAAATAAACCTATTTCCTGCTGTACTTTCTTCATACTATTTGTCAATGTGCTGGAAGGAAGGTTTGATGGTTAATTTATGGGTCAGATTCACTGGCACAGGTCCCCAGTTTTCTGGTCAAACGTTATTCTGTGGGTTTCTGTAAGGATGATTTTGGATGAGAGTATTATTTAAATCGGTTGCCTGAGTTAAGGTGGTTGCCCTCTATAATGTGGGAAGTTCTCATCCAATCCACTGATGGCCTGAATAGAACAAGGCTGATGCTCCCTCAGGTAAAAGAGTGTTCCCCTGTCAGATGGACTTCCAGCAGAGCTTCAACTCTTCAGACTTTGCGTGTTCCAGACATTTTAATCTCTCTCTCTCTCTCTGTCCTTGTCCCTCTTTCTGTAACATATTTCTGTATGTATATATGTACATACATATTGTAATATATATTTTGAATATTTCATCTGTCATGTCCTGTACATGATTACCTATGGGCAATTAAAATAAAAATTTTCAAAGTTATTGGGAAGTGAAGTTAAAGCTAAACATATGAATGTAATATGACACATGGGGTGTGGAATTATGACAAATATAATGAGCTTTTAGCAAATTACTGAAGTTCAGGAGCCAATGCCTTCGCATGTCCTCCAAAGATTTCATTTCTGCCTTTTCAGTGATTTAGCTGTCAGCAGTTTTTCTACAGTTCCTCCCTTCTATCCCGGACACGAACACTATTCTTTTCTATGCTGTCCCCTTGGGCACTGAAGAGTTTTGTGACGGGTCATGGTTGGTGAAGGCCCCTGTGTGGTTTAGGAATAGAGTTGCAAATCTCGCTTTATGATACTGTAGAATGTGGGAACACATGTTTAATGCAATCAGGATGTCCCATCTCACCTGATGCGAACTCTTCCCTAGACCGCTGTCGAGTGCTTAAAATTCCTTTGTCAGGAAATAAATCTCTTGTATTCTATAAGTAAATACGAGGTTTCAATTGTGTGAAACCAAAACTACATATAAGATACCATTTAAGACTCACAGCATCCCCTATAAATGATTCAGAGTGACGTTTTGAGGGGAGAGAGAAGCAAAGCACTAAAGGTCTGACATCTAGATGAAATGTGA
>NW_021151907.1:0-2597 GCF_002837175.3 Physeter macrocephalus | reverse complement strand
CAGATAAAGCCTAAACCTTATAATATAGTGGGAGGTCATATAATATTACCTCTGTGAACAGTTGCCAAGCAGGGACTTCCCTGGTGGTGCAGTGGTTAAGAATTGGCCCGCCAATGCAGGGAATCGATCCCCGGTCTGGGAAGATTCCACATGCCGTGGAGTAAAATGCCTTTGCGCCACAACTCCTGAGCCTGCCCTCTAGAGCCCGTGAGCCACAACTACTGAGCCCACGCGCCAGAGCCCGTGCTCTGCAACAAGAGAAGCCCCTGCAGTGAAAAGACCGTGCAACGCAACGAAGAGTAGCTGCCACTCACCACAAGCAGAGAAGCCCACGTGCAGCAACCAAGACCCAACACAGCCAAAATAAAAAAAGAAAAAAGAAAAATTAAAGAAAGAGTTGTTAAACAACTAGATACTTTTGCTCCTGTAGGGATAGAAGAAATTACGGTAGCTTTTGCAAAGTGTGCTCCTGAGTGGACAGCTATCCCTATGGTAAACATAGGATGGGCCCACAAGAGAAATCCTAAAAAGCCAGTGGACATGACTCATACTATTCCCAAAGAGCTGAAAGGCATTTTTTGTCCTAAATAGTATGTAATGATCTGTGGGAATATAACAATCCCTGGTAGGCCATGAATACAGACTTCAGGGTGACCAAAGAATCAAAATAGGTGTTGGTATAGGATTCGGTCTTCTCCTGCAGGGTCAAAGAAAGTAGTGTTGAGATTTCTATCTCTTAACAGTATGGCAATTCTGGCTGCTCGGACAGAGATTGGTAATTATAGTAATATGGCTATATTTGAGGAAGATTAAACAAATAATTGTGTTTGGTATTGGGGTATGACTGCTGGTTTTGTATGAAAGACTATAGCAATAAAAGTAACAGCAACAAGAAATGAAGAGACACCTGCTAAATGTAAGGAGGAAATGGTTAGGTCAACAGAGGCTCCTGCGTGGGCCAGATTGCAGGCTAGAGCTGAATACACGGTCCACTGGAACCAGAAGCAGCTTCTACTATTGGTGATATGAGTAGGAGTAAGAATGATGGGGGAAGTAGTCAAAAGTTTACATGATTTATTCGGGGAAATGCTACCTCAGGTGTCCGAGTTATTAGTGGCCCAAGTGAGTTGTCAAACCCTGCAATATAATGGGTACAACAATAAAGAAAATTATTACAAGTGCAGGGACTGTTATGACCACGTTACAGATTTGTGCATCTCCAAGTAGCGCTCCAGGTTAGCATAGCTCAGCCTGGATTAATATTCTTAAGGTGCTGCCTGCTACTCCAGCTCAAGCACCAAACAGTAATTATAAAATGCCGATATCTTTGTGATTTGTTGAAAATAATCAGCAGTGTATGAACAGAGGTAAAATGACTGAATTAGCATTCGACTGTAAATCTGAAGACAGAGATTGAGACCTCTTTCTTGCAAACCCTGTGGTGAATCAACAAATTGAATTGTAATTGCAGAGAAGCAGCTACAATTCTGCCAGAGATTTTCCTGCCTTTTTTCTTTTTTTCTTTCTCAAATGAAGGAGAAGCAGATTGAAGCCAGTTGACTAGAGGATTTGCCTGTTAACTAAAGTTTCCTGGGGATAAAACTCATCAATCTCATAAATATTTGGCTAAATTACAATGTTTGCTTTACATTCAATTGATGTAGGATGAAGTCTTGCAATCCTTATTTTTAGAAATTAAGTAAATTTTACTTGTTTTGGGTTATGAAAGCTCTTGGTCTGAACTAACCTAAATTCCTAGTCCAGCACTGATAGAATGGGTGTTATGTGTAGTAATCGTCGGGGTATTATGATTGGTAATGATACGAAGGTTATTTCTTTGAATGTTCAAAGTGTTTTGTTTTTGTGTTGTTTAATGAAGGGAATAGAGTTAGTGATGTGGAGTATGTTAGCTGCAAGTAGTAGAAATATATGCTGAGGACTGCTATGATGGCTATTAATGTTGGTAGAATGATGTTGTCATTTTTGTTATCTCTTGGATAAGTATTCATTTGGGTAAAAACCCTGATAGTGATGGGCGATGTCCTAATGATACTATATTGGTGAGGAAAAGGATTGTGATGGGAGGTGTTTTACCTGATGTGTGTGATAATGATACTCTTGTAGTACATGATCTTTGCATAAATAAGAAGAAGATAGTGTTTTTATGATATAAATTAGTATGTTTAGGATTGTTATAATCTGAGTATACATTATAATAGCTGTTATTCATCCTATATGGGCAATTGGTGAGGAGAGTGTAATTTTTTCAGGTGAGTAGGGGTAGGTCTGCCTCAGCCTCCAGCTACGACTTATAATATCACTATGATTAATAGTATATTTAGTTGATGTATGGTGACATGTGATATAAAACTGATAAAGGTGCAATTTTATCATGCTGTTAGCATCAGGTCTGCTGTTCATGGGACCCCTTGTGTGACTTCAGGCACTCAGAAGTGAAATGGGGAAAGTCCTACTTTTGTGACAAGGGCAATTGTCATGAGGGTGGATGCTGCTGGATTAAAGATTTTTGTTTAAATTAAAGATTAAAGATTAAAGATTTTTGTTATTCATTGTGTTCCTTGACCAGAGTATATTAG
>NW_021151905.1:0-2599 GCF_002837175.3 Physeter macrocephalus | reverse complement strand
ATGCCGTGTGTATTTTACCACAATTTTTAAAAAGAGGATAATTTCAGATACTGGGAAGTGTATAAAGAAACATAATATGATGAAGTGACTGGAGAAAGGGTGAAGACAGCATTAGAATGAGCTAAAGTACTCAGAGGAAGTGTCATCTTTCTGAGATCTGAATGATAAGAGTCAAAAAGGTAAGACCTGAGGGGCAAGCATTACCTGCAAAGAGAAGAACAAATGCAAAGTCCCTGAAGCAGCCATGAGCTTTGTATTCCAAGGACTAGAAAGGGGGTGCAATCGTGAGGTCCAGGAACATTGATACAAGATGACCTACAAGAGACATGTAAGGCATTGTTGGCCACGGAAGCTGTGCAAATCTTCTTCTAAGGACACTGTGAAACCTTGGGAGATTCTGGAGCAAGGGAATTATGTGATCTAGTTTGTCTGTAAAAGATCACTCGGGCTGCTGTGTAGAAGATGAATCATAAGAGGACAAGAATCAAAGCAGATCAATTAGGAGTTGTTACAACAGTACGGAGTAGACATGATGCTGGCTTAGAATAGATGATAGGCATGGAGATGGAGATAAAGTAATACATTGAACATATGTTTTGAAGGTAAAGCCAACAAATCTTGCTGATTTACTTATGTATATTCCCGGTTTGCCTGGGACAAAGCTGATTTCTGTTGTCCCAGTTCCCTGTAGAGTTAGTGCCTCTTTTATTCTCAACCTTATCCCAGTTTGGACAATAAATCATATAGTTGCCCAAGCCATGGGGAATAAAGAAAAAAAGAAGAATCAAGGATGACTCTGCAGCTTCAGCACCTAGAAGTTTGTGGTTTTGATGTTTCAAAGACAGTCTGTTAACAGTTATCATTGAGAATAAAGAATATAGTTAGAATTCTGAATTCCATTTGTTTTATCCATGAGTTCTTTCTGCCCCTGTTCCTCATTCCATCTTAATTCAGGAGGTATGTACGCATCTCAAAACTTCAGTCGAAAAAAAAAATAATAATAAGGCCAACTGAGTCAGCCAACTACATGGTAGCTCAAATAACTGGCCAGAAAATACATGAAAAAAAGAGCAATTTCCAGGAGGAGTAGCATGTACAGGAGGGGCTCTCATGGTGCCCCCAGTCATTCTGTTCATGCAGAGACAAAGATCATGGAAGAGGATCGCTGGTCTGGCAAGGCTGGGAGAATGAGCTGTATCCTGGAACCTGGAGCCTGCAATGGGTTTATACCACAAAGTGAATAGAAGGAAAGACTGAGGGGAAGCCTCAGGAAAAAAAGCCCTAAAGAGAGACTGCTTGCTCCATAGCAAACGGCATTGGCATTGAGTTAGAAAACACATCAGAAGTGGGGAAATAAGGCTACATAAGAATTCTTCCTTAGAAGGACATTAGTGGCACAAGGACACCTTGCATTTAAACAATAAGAAGTGATGGAGTTAGTCCTATGGAAAATTTGGAAGTCAAGAAATAGGTTTGGATATCTGCAAGTTGTCATTTCCTGAAATACTCTCAGTGAGGGTCAGACTTATTATTTTGCATTCTGAAGAAAAAACCAGGCTGACCTGTTATCTATTCTTCTCACAAAACACACACACACACACACACACATATACACACACACACAGCAAAACAAAACAAAAATTCTAAGGATATAATGTTGCTTTTTCTTTTCCTTTATCCAAAGGAGAAGCAGTAGCAATGAAAAAATTCTCTAAAGTTTTCTTCTTAATTCTGAAGTTCAACAGATTCCTCAAGGCCAAAATAGGATTTCAAACCAAACCTGAGACAACTGTTAATCAAATGAACACCAAAGCTTTGTACTACAACTATTCTCCTTTATTGATATTTGAAAGCCAGTTAGTTACGATTAAACCCTCTTACTAGAAAATGAACCAATATAGTCTTTAAAGTGATTGATAATTGACTAGGGACTGTCAGTGAATGGGATCTGGGTAAAGAAGCAAACAGAAAAATTAGCTGTGTTTCAAAGGGAATGGCGGTACTTCCCCTGCTACACATAATTTCTAGCCTATTTTAAGCCTCAGTTTTGTGAACCATCTACATACTATGATTTCCAGTATTATCTTAAATGAAAGAACACTAGCAGTGCCCAAGGACTCAATACTGATTCTTTCATTTCAGTAACTGATTCTGTCAATTGATAGCTTTAGGATGAGACAAACAGGATATGAAGAACAGCAGGACTGAACTAGAGTCTAAATTCAGCTGTAACATCATGGTGGGGATGGGGGGAGCACAAGGGAGGGGGTCAGGGTGTGGCCAGGAGAGAATAAGAATCCCTTTAGGCCAATTGAATCTATTCTATATTCCTATGAACCTGGTCCAATCTTTTAAAAATATATGGTTTACAGAATGATCTTTTAAAAACCACAGAGTTAAAACAAGTAATTGCTAAAGAGTCATTAGAATTGAAGGTTACGGGAAGTCCCCTATTTTTTCTGGTTTCCAAGATCAATAACTGTGGGTAACATATTTGATGAGGCTTTTGCCTATACAAATATCATTCATCTTGCCACCCTCATTTGCTTTACTTTTTTTTTTTTTTTTTTTTTTTTTTTTGCTGTACGCGGGCCTCTCA
>NW_021151904.1:0-2600 GCF_002837175.3 Physeter macrocephalus | reverse complement strand
AAGTCTCTTTCTTCTGTGTGACTTATGTCACTGACAATGACCATACCTAAATACAGTACACATGAGTGGCGGCAACTGACCTTATTTCATGGATTTCATGGCTGAAAAATATTTCCTTGTAGATAAAAATCACGTAATCTTCATCCATGTCTTCCCTCCGAGGAAGTCTCGGTTGTATCCATGAAGAGGCTCTTTTAAAGAGAGCACCAGTAAACGTTGGGTTGCCTGTGTCCTGGGGAGTTTTGGTTTTCCAAAAATATACTCCCTTGTGTGGAAATGCCCTATGCTCTGTAGCTCTGTTTCTTAGATTATATTAGGAAAGACGATAGACTTCTCCAGTGTGCCGATTGCAATTTGCACTCCCCCAATCCACGAAAAAAGGCTCCCTTTTATACCCATCCTAACGTGCATTTCTGGTTTATACACTTTCTGTGGATGGCTCTTTGTTCTAAGGCGAAGTGATATCTCTACGTAGTGTTGATATGCTCCGAGCCCCTGCTTGGTTGGCCCAAAAGGGTGTAAGGCTTTTGCGTGAATACATTCATTAAAAAGGAATACATCGTTTAAGGCCAAGGGCGTCATTGAAAAAGTACTGCCCCATTCTATGTGCTTTCCAGACGAGACACATCTCCCTCTTGAATTCCCGTTTCCGCAATTCTGCCTTGCTCTCAGTTTCTTTTCGGTGTCTTACCTCAAGGCATTTTTCCACATTCCGTGTCTTTTCCAATCCTGAAGACCATGAATTGCAGTGTCCGTGAGCTCCATTTTTCACCTTGTTTCTTGCAGAAATGGCCACGAAACTGCAGGATTGTGTCAAACCCTAATTGTGCTTCTGACAGGAAGCTGAGCCTTCTGTCAATTCCTGTCCCTCATTGGAAATTAGAGGGACATGTGCCTGTCCAAACACCCAGACTTGGTCTCTCATTGGTCCCCATTCCAGTCCATTCAAGGGACAACTTCCAAACTGTTAAAGAAAGGGTGTTGAAGGTGCTGGTTTTCCCAAGTGGGGAGATTGTTAGGAAAGGGGTTGGAGGTTCGTACCCGAGAGCCAGGGGATGAGGAGATGAGGTGGTTTTTCAAAACTCTTCCCGATCCGAAGGTGACACATCCTGTGCCTCTCCCATGCATGTGTTATCTGTACGAAGGGTCGCCTGCATATGGAGATTTGGGACTTATGGAATTAGGACCAGGCAGTGTTATTCTAAAGGGGCTGCATTTGCTGACTCATGCTCTTCAAGTCTCTCAGCCCCACGAGTCCAGCCTTAGGTCCCATCCATCTGTGTGTTTGTGTATGGTCAATCCAACGGGCATTACAGCCCATGAGCTAAGGCTGTACGAATTTATCTGTCACTCTCTGCCTTTTTGTTTTGCACTTTATTTTTATAATGGGGTGTAGCTGAATTTCAGTGCTGTGTTTCTGGCTGACGTACAGCCCCTTGATTCCCTTACAGAGAGAAATCGATTAATTATTTTTCCGATTCTTACCAGTTGTAAATAATCTTTCTGGTGTGTAGAGTGGCCTGAGTGCAGTCCTTTGACATTTAGAGTAAGTTGTGTCGATTCCCTCTTAGGTCTATGGAACGGTACCTGAGCTCATTTCAAACTCTTGGTTTTTGACTCACCTCAACTGACCTTTGCACTCCAGCAGGCATAAGTGTGTTTGCCAGCTATGTGATTCTGTGTCTCCTTTGTCATTTCGTTCATGTGTCGCAATGTTTATATTCTGCCTATAACTCGTATCTTATGATAAGTCGCCTTTTTCTGTGTGAAATATGTCACGGAGAATGATCGTCCATAAGTACAACCTAGTGGTGGCAACTGACCTTATTTCATTGATTTCATGGCTGAATCATATTTCCTTGTAGATAAGAATCACATATTCTTCATCCATGTTTCCCGTCCAAGGAAATCTCGGTTGTATGCAAGTCGAGGCTGTTGTAAAGAGAGCAGAAGTAAACGTTGGGTTGCCTGTATCCTGGGGAGTTTTGGTTTTCTGAAGATATACGCCCTTGGGTGGAAGTGACCTATGCCCTGTAGCTTTGTATCTTTGATTATTTTTGGAAACACAGTAGACTTCTCCAGAGTGCCGATTGCAATTTGCCGTCCCACAATCCCCGTAAGAAGGCTCCATTTTATCACGAACATACACTGCATTTCTGATTTTACACTTTCTGTGGAAGGTCATTTGTTTTGATGGGAAGACATACAGCTATGTAGTAGTGATTTGCACGGAGCTCCTGCTCTGTTGGCCAAAAAAGCTGTAGGCTCTTTTCCTGAATATATTCAAGAAAAAGGCAAACACCCCTTGGGCCAAGGGCATCGTTGAAGAAGTCCTGTCCCATTCTATGTGCTTTCCAGACGAGACACATCTCCCTCTTGAAATCCCATTTCCACAATTCTGCCTTGCTCTCAAGGGCTTTTCCGTGTCTTACCTCAAGGCATTTTTCCACATTAAGTTGTCTTTTACACTCCTGAAGGACCATGAATTGCAGTGCCCCTGAGCTCGACTTTTCAACTTGATTCTTTTGGAGCTGTCCAAAAAACTGCATAATTCTTTCTATCTCTATTCTGCTTCTGAGAGCAAGCGGAGCCTGTTGTCA
>NW_021151903.1:1957-2601 GCF_002837175.3 Physeter macrocephalus | reverse complement strand
CCTTAAAAATCTAAAAAACAGAGCTTCAGAGCATATGGTGCTTCCACTCCTGGGTCTGTATCTTGGGAAAAATGTAAATTGACAGGACCCAGGCACTCCAAAATTTATGCAGCCCTGATTACAAGAGCCTCTACTTGGAAGCTACCTAAACGTCCTTGGAAGGAAGACTGGATAAGGAAATTATGGTAGATATGTACAATGGAATATTACTCAGCCATGAAATGAATGAAATAAGGCCATTTGCAGCCACTCGGAAGTACCTAGATAGATTCATACTAAGTGTCATAAATCAGACAATGATAAATATCATATGATATTACTTATCGGTGGAATCTAAAAATTGATACAAAGGTACTATCTTACAACACAGAAACAGTCCCAGACTTAGATCACAAACTTATGGTTACCAAACTGGAAAGGTGCGTTGGAGGTATAAATCATGAGGTTGGAGTTAGTATATACATATTACTGAGAGATAACTTGTAATCAACATGGACCTGCTGTAGAGCACTTGGAACTCTTCTCAGCACCCTTTAGTAACCTCAATGGGAAAATAATTCCAAAAAGAATATATAGTCATCTCTGTATAAATGAATCATGTTGGTGTATATCAAAAACGAACACAACATGGTAAATCAACTATA
>NW_021151903.1:0-551 GCF_002837175.3 Physeter macrocephalus | reverse complement strand
TTCCTTCCTTCCTTCCTTCCTTCCTTCCTTCCTTCCTTCCTTCCTTCCTTCCTTCCTTCCTTCCTTCCTTCCTTCCTTCCTTCCTTCCTTCCTTCCTTCCTTCCTTCCTTCCTTCCTTCCTTCCTTCCTTCCTTCCTTCCTTCCTTCCTTCCTTCCTTCCTTCCTTCCTTCCTTCCTTCCTTCCTTCCTTCCTTCCTTCCTTCCTTCCTTCCTTCCTTCCTTCCTTCCTTCCTTCCTTCCTTCCTTCCTTCCTTCCTTCCTTCCTTCCTTCCTTCCTTCCTTCCTTCCTTCCTTCCTTCCTTCCTTCCTTCCTTCCTTCCTTCCTTCCTTCCTTCCTTCCTTCCTTCCTTTCCTTTCCTTTCCTTTCTATTTTTTCTCCATTTTATTCTGAGCCATGTGGATTAAAGGCTCTTGGTGCTCCAGCCAGGAATCAGGGCTGTGTCTCTGAGGTGGGAGAACCAACTTCAGGACACTGGTCCTCAAGAACCTCCCAGCTCCACGTAATATCAAACGGTGAAAATCTCACAGAGATCTCCATCTCAACACCAAGA
>NW_021151902.1:1159-2602 GCF_002837175.3 Physeter macrocephalus | reverse complement strand
TACGTAGCTGCCTTTATCTATGAAAATACAGTTACCATACATATCCAGTCGTCTACATCTGTTAATGCGTGAACGTTCACTTCTCTCGACGTGAGTGTCTCTGTCTCTAAAAGCACATACGCAGCTCTACTAGTGGACAGGCCGTGTAGGGAGCCACAGTGGCAGTTACATTTGAGCCTCGCTATCACGAACATCTCCGGACGAATAGAGCCACAGACGTGGCCTTTGCTCTCTGAACTACGAATATTCGTGTAGGTGCTAGTATTCATGTTGCGTTGCTCGGTCTCGTATGGGGAATGGAAGAAGCAGCAGTGGCGGGCAGGCTCTCCTTCCGCGCTAGAGCGGTCTTCTATCATCAACTCTCTTCCCACCCTTCTCCTCCTTTTTTTCTTCTTTTCCCCCCAAATCCCCTCTGTCTTCGCGTCTGCCTTTTGTCATCGCTGATATCTTTGTCCAGTTCATCTGCTTGCTAATCTGTGCCACGGAGGCACGTTGAAAACAGTTCTTTCGCGACCGGTTGCTTGTGTTCTCCTGTATGGTACATGCAGGTAAGTTCTGCGTATGTACATGACCTATAATGGATGTTAATACAATAGTCGTAGTGTACATGTTAGCTGTATGTACGTGTTTGCACATATATGTAAGCTTTATATTAGTGTATGTGTGTGTGCGTGTGTGTGCACATTTGTATATGTGAATATCTGCAGATGTGTGTGTCTGTATGTGTGTGTGTGTGTGTGCGCACTTGTGTGAACCTAGGCGTCAACAACAAGGGAGACGGGGATGTATCTGTGAGAGGGTAGAAGCAGGTGCGAACAGAGAGTCAGGGAATTATGTAGACAGAAGCCGCTTCGTCGAGCAGCTCTCGTGTAGGAGCATAACGGAGGAGGAGGAGCAGCAGCGAGTTGCAGTGAGGCGGTAGGATGGCAGTAACGATTCCGCGGAAAGCAGTGCTTACATAGTAGCAGCAGCGGAAGACAGCAGCAACGGGGAAGACAGCAACAGGAGTAAGCATTGTGTTATAGTGTCAACACGTCCAACGCAGCAGCAGCACGGCAGGGAGGAGGACGCGCAGCAGTCACACAGCAGCCGTGAAGCCACAGGCGATTAGGACGCAGCACAGCAGCGTCCCTAAGCAGAGCAGCAGCATGCAGCGCAGCTGCGAAATGCAGCAGAGCAGCAGAAGTCGGGGCAGCAGCAGCAGCAGCACGGCTGCTACGGGTGGGTCCCAAGACCGTGCCCTTCCAGTAGAAGGACTCTCTCCATCCCTCAATAGCGGCGGCAGGAACGACGTGTCGTTGATCACTGCGGAACTTGCTGCTGCTGCCGCCGCGAGTGCGCCGACCACGTTGTGTATAGGAAAAGGGAGACAAGGCATGCAGAGAGACGCGCTCACCGACGGTGCAGCCTTCAAAGGGGAGAGTCTGGCTGCTGACGAACTTG
>NW_021151902.1:0-272 GCF_002837175.3 Physeter macrocephalus | reverse complement strand
AGGAACGAAAGAAGCAGCATCAAGATCGCCGCGGGTGACAGCAGCAGCGGCGGCAGTGCCAACACCAGCGGGAAGGGCTCCAGCAGCAGCTACTGCAGCAACAGTATGAGCAGCAGCAGCCAAAGCAGCAGCAGTCGCCGCATTAGCGGCCCCGACCTGACCGAGAACAGCAGACCGATGAGCGAGAGGACGGAAAGAACGTCTGCACTGAGTGGAACTGAGTCCGGCTTGCACAGCCTGCCCTCCTGCTGCTTTCTTGATATGGAAAGCAA
>NW_021151900.1:1797-2604 GCF_002837175.3 Physeter macrocephalus | reverse complement strand
CGACAATTCCGATCACATCTCGCATACGTTCAAAATTACCGATGAGAATGCGGTGGTGTTCTGCGCACCATTAATGGATGCTGCTGCTCTGATCAGTATCTATTCGCTCCCCTTACCGTCGGATCTATGTTCTCTTCGCCTCTCCACTCCGGCCCCTTCTCAAAAACTGAAAACTATTTCCCTACTTTACAGCTGTCTTGGGAACATCTCAGCACGGCAACGAGGCATTGCCTGAAGTTGGTGCAGCACGTTATACACGCCAGTACCGCGACTCATGCCCACCGAAGCTGCTCTCAACCAGCTGACAGAACATAGTGATGCCCACGCACGTGTCAACAGCATCTCCATAAACTCCAGACCGATTCGGAATTCTGATACCGCTCTCCGTAAAACTTCGATGCTCTCGTTCTAGCTTGGGAATACGCAGTGCCTCGCCAGTCTTGATTTCACACACCCCGCAGCCTGTATCCCACGCGTATATATTGGTATGCGTTTAGTTGTCGATCTATCGTTTATAGGAACGGGAGCACAGGAATGCCGCCTGAGATTCGTAGCAGATCCTTGACGATACCGCTTTACTGCTCTTATTCGATGCGCAGTCATAGATTATATCAAGCCCACTCATCCTATGTCGTGCCGTGATGAGGAAACAGCTATGTAGACTAGCCCGAATCGCGAGTGTGGGTCTCCTGGCTGAACACAAAACGGAACTGATAGGGAGCACGCATTTGAATTGTTACGCTGAATGTAGTCGCCGCCGAGGGCCAGCAGCTCTCAATCGAGCACTAAGAAGACGCAGCCTGACGA
>NW_021151900.1:0-289 GCF_002837175.3 Physeter macrocephalus | reverse complement strand
CGCGCCATTCTTGGAGGCTGCTGGTCTGTTCAATATCACTTCGCTCCACGACGTGGTCCCCTCAGGTTTATGTTGTCTTCGCCTCCTCACACCGGGATCTGATCAGAAGCTGAAAACTACCTCCCTAGTCTACAGCTGTGTTGAGAACTTCTCAGCACGGCAACGAGGCATCGCCTGGAGTTGCTGCAGCACGTTATACACGCCAGTACCGCGATTCATGCCCACCGAAGCTGCCCTCATCCAGCTGACAGAACATTGTGATGCCCACGCACGTGTCAACAGCATCTCC
>NW_021151899.1:0-2605 GCF_002837175.3 Physeter macrocephalus | reverse complement strand
TTTATTGGAGTATAATTGCTTTACAATGGTGTGTTAGTTTCTGCTTTAACCTTTTATTTTCATTGACATACTTTTTAACAGTTTTTGATTGCCCATTCCATCATCTTGTTCATCTGGGGGGTTGACTTCTATTGTTTACTTTTTCTCTTTTATTAATCACATTTTCTTGATTCTTTGCATGTCTTGTAATTTTCATTGTATTCTGGGCATTGTATTTAAAAGAGCTTTTATTTAGTGGTTCATTTTCCTGTGTTAGACTCGGAAGCTAATCATGTCAGTCCATTCAGTATTTGAACTGGGTGCAACTAGGTTATTATAGTTTGATTCAGTTTTCTTTGCACTAAAATGTTTCAATGGCAAGAATTTTGAAAACTCCTCTTAGGTTCTAGTGGACTTTGTCTCCTAAATACCAAAAGACTGTGGAAGAACTTACTCTGCTTTTTCATCCCAGCTCTCTATCATCCATGTTGCCCAATGCCCAGCAAATGTCTCATGATGACCACTGCTGATGCTTTGGGGATGCCTCTGTCTGTAAAACCAGCTCACCAAGGAAGGACTCCTCTCTGGAAATTTTAATCATTTTTGTCTGCATAGCTCTACTAGCTCTTTAGGTTGTTACAGTCCTAGTTTTAAGTGAACGTTTTTCTTACCAATTAAGTTATAAGGAGGTTAACTGCTCTCCAGTTCACTTTCTTTTCTCCATAATTCTTTTTCCACAAAAAATGTGCTGTTTTACATAAGCTGTGAAGTAGTTAAACTATGAAAATAGCTTATGCATTAATAAAAATTTATTGTGAAAACATTTTCTATATTAGCAACAATTAACTAAATGGCTCTCTTGGCTGCTACCAGTGAGATAACTAGCTTTTTTTTTTTAAACAATATTTTTTAATGTTTGCCCATTCTAACTTTTTTTGGTGGTGATCAAGTGATTTGTTATTGGAATGTCTATTGGAACTAATTTATTAATGGAACCTATCTTAGAACTATGATGTCTAGCTGATTTAAACTGGACAAGCTTAATTTTATATGTAAAGAATTCTTGATTGTGCAAGCAAAATATATCTAGAAAATCTGAGGTTGTAGATTTTTATTTAAATGTTCTTTTAAAAAGGACTTTAAAAAATGTATAGATTCTTTAATTTAGATGATTTTCTAGTTTAAATCTGTTCCCATTTTAGTACTATTTTTTAGTAAATCTGTACTTATAAATTTGAGAACTAAATAAAAAAAACCCTGTACATGTTGCTAAAGTACAAACTAAGCACTTGTTTTAATTTGTCATGTGTATTTTATTTAGTGTACCTAAAATGGTAAGTCAATCATAAGTCGAAATGTGGATAAAATGAACTATTTTCCGAAGCTAAACTTTTATAAAAACCCAAATTTTCTTCGAATTCAATGATTTAAGAACTCTCACAGAATGATTTTCTTAAAATTATTTAAAGTAAGAAACTAAACTTGAACCGTCAAGTGGGCATAATTTAACTGTGAAGGTGATGAGCTGATCTGTATCCTGCAGGTTTCGTTCACTACTGTCACTCAGTGATGTACAAATATCGAATGGTTTAATTTTTACCAATAACAGCTGTCTTTACTCTTTACTCTTTGTCTTTACTCTTCTGGCTAGTGGAAAAACTTAAACTTGCTGAATAATAGATTTCGCAGTCTAACTCCTTAAGTTTTCATGTTTCTGGTTTAAAAATCTAGCCCTCTGAGCTTCCGTCTTCTCCCTTTATGCATACTGGTTTTAAGAGCGCCTGCCCGGAGCTGCCTGTGGTAGGCAAGAGCATGTCCTGTTCTTTCTCGGTCCCGTGCCACTGACGGCAGTGTGTGTGTTGTTGAGGGCCGGGTGGGGAGGCTGCTTCAGCATCTGTGATGGCAATAGTCCCATTCTTTTGGCTTTGGCTGTTTCTCTCTCCAATGCCAATATATTATATCTGTGCAATCTGGTAGCCCCAATGAGAATGCTACATGGGCTTTGGCTTCTTGAGACTCCTAGCAACTGACAAAGCAATGAACAAAACAATACCACAGACAGCATTCTCTTTGTCCTGACTCTGAATGTGAAGTCATGGAATCTCCTCTTACCTGTCTCTAATTGGCACTCTTCTTACTGGATGCATGGGCCTGGCCTGGCTCGCTTAGAGTAAGCTGCTGATACCTTTTCCTCAGTAAATCTTCACATCATCCAGACTGTGGATTGAGGGAATGTAATGAGATGCTGTCTGCACCCCCCAGAGCACCCACACATTTGGGGGCAGCTTCACTAAAGTTACCTAAGCTTTTCAAACTCCAGTTCTTCAAGCCAGCAGAGCACTTGCTTTTATCAACTTCTGCCAAGAGATGGGCCTTTGCTCAAGGTCCAGAGTCAATGCCCCAACTCCCCAAGCAATTCTCCGGGGGTACTCCAAATATGGAGGGATGACAAGAAGAAAATTCCCCTCTCCCCGTAAATGCACACTGTGAAGAGAAATGGGGATAGGATAGGTAGCATGTACATGGAATCTGCTCTCTCCAACAGGCAAATAAGGATTTTTTTTTTTTTTTTTTTTACGGTACGCGGGCCTCTCACCGCCGCGGCCCCTCCCGTTGCGGAGCACAG
>NW_021151898.1:0-2605 GCF_002837175.3 Physeter macrocephalus | reverse complement strand
GGGAGGGGATATGGGGATATATGTATGCATATAGCTGATTCACTTTGTTGTATAGTAGAAACTAACAACATTGTAAAGCATTTATACTTCAATGAAGATGTGGGGGGAAAAAAAAGGCCTGTGACTCTAGGGCTTGCTGACTCCCCAACATTCCAAGCCTTGTGCTTTATTGATGCTCTTGTTTTATAAGAGAATTTCAAGGCTTTCCAAGTCTTGAGACAAGGGACAGAGATATTTGTCTAAGGGGGAGATCAGAGGTAGGAATAAATCGACAAAAAGAATGGGAAGAAAGGGGGAAAGCAAAGATGAGTGTGTGCTGTGGGGTGGAATAAGGTATATTGATTCTAGTGAGAGGGTTTCGTTCTCTCAGAGTGTAGTAAGGGGTTGCTGCCATCTGGGGGAGCATAGCAATGGGGAGTGGAACAAAAAGACGTTGCCATAGTGTTTTGAGTAAAGCTCAGCTGAACTGAGTGGTCTGGTAGAGTGTGGCTAGTGGCTGGTTCGGGTGGTGTATCACAGGTACCTTGGGTCAGACAAGTGACAGGATGGCCTGGGCGGGCTTGGGAGCCATTTTGACTTTGTTGCAGCATAGGGCTGTGTCCTATGCTCATAAGACAACTGCATGGTGAAGGAAGTGGAAGGGTATAGTGAGGACCCCGATGCTAGGTGTGTTGTCTTGGGTAACTGCAGCTTTGAACTTTCTTCATTAGATACTTCTCGGTGTTAAGCCAGGATCCTTTTAAAATGGAACAACCTGCGAAAGGGCAAGCAGAAGGAAAGAGATTTAAACACTCATTCAGTAACTGCTTACTGAGCCACCTGTTACATGCCAGGTGTTATTAGGCACTGGGAATAAATACAGTGGTGCACAACACCAAGTGTCTGCCCTTGGAAGCTTACACTTATGAGAGACAAATATCAAAGTCAGATAGGAAGCATGTGCTATGAAGAGAAATAAAGGGGACAGGAGGGTAAAAACAGGTGCCCTTTTAGCCAGAGCCTGCATATACTTTTGTGCAGGTTGTCTGTTGCACAACTCAAGTTTATGAATTATGACAGTTTTTCTTGTATTAAGACATTTTGATGTAGTGGCTTTTAAATTTTTTGATGTAGATAAATTTTCATTAAATTTAACTGCACTGATTGGGCTAGTAATGAGGCTGGTAGTTTCTGAGGAAGTGACTTTGAGCTGAGACCTAAAGGATGGCAGGAGTTATCCCTTCTTACCAGTCTGTATTAGACACTATCTCAAGATGACACTTATTTTAAATAAGAGAAAACTGCAGTGTGGTTTGTAGAGCAGCACTGACCATGAATGACCTGACAACATCCCCAGAAATTTCTGTCTTCACCTGCTGGGGCGGGGAGGTCGGGGGCAGCAGGAGGGAAGCTGCTGGATGGGAAACTTGTAGTCTAGCCTGGGATTTTCTGACCAGAGCCTGGGGCTGCACCTGAGCAGCAGGACATGGCTAGAGAAGTTGACACAACTATACTGGTAGGGACCATAGTTACCACCAGACAATCCCCTTCGCTTCCTGAGATTTTGTTCTCAGCCATCTAAAGGACTCATACAGATTGCCAGCATCTCCCTTCCAGAACTCTGATGACCTTGCCTATTAACACTGCAGAGTCCAGTCAGTCAAGATCTCTCTCTTCCTCCTGCTACCACCTCCATCAACCTCTCTGTCTCTCATGTTGATCTCCTCAAGTGGATTATTCCCAGCAGCATAAACAAACATGGCCCCAGTATCTTCAATCCTAAAAACAAACTTCTTTGATCTCATAGCCCCCTTAAGTGTATCCCCCTTTTCTATACTCTTCTTAGCAAAACTCCTTAAAAGAACTGTTCTCTATTCTGTCCACCTTTTCATATTTCATATTACATTCCCTTCTCAGCACACCACTCCACTGAAATAATTGGCTTTATTAAGATTATTTTCATATTGCCAAGTATAGTAGATATTTTTCTGAATATTAAATTCCATTTTCTAGCATTTGAAGCAATTGACCAAAACAATTTCCTGGAAATAATTTATTCTTCCACCATTACTAGCATAGGGCAAATCTAGTGATTTGCTTGTTTTCCTATCTTTTTGCTCCTTCCCAGGTTCCTTTGCGATTTCTTCCTGTGCTCTAAACGTTAGGATGATTAAATGCTTAAGTCTCTGTTTCTCCTCTACCTAGGTGATCTTATCTAGTCCCATCTATATGCGGAAGAGCCCTAAATTTATATCCTTAGCCCAACTTCTCCCCTGAGCTCCAGAGTTAACATTTCCAATCGCCTGCTTGATGTGACTCAAATCTCTAACATACATCTCAAACTGAATTCCTGATCTCCTCCCACACCAACTCCTGGTGTTCCCTTACCTCAGTAAATAGTACCACCATTCACGTGGCTATCCCTCACATGTACTTCATTAGCTATACCTGCAAATACATCTTTCTCCTCAACTCCATTGCCCCTGCGCTAGTTCAAGCCTGCTAAAAAATCTTACTACTTCCCTTCTTTCCCCCACTACTATCCATTCTCCATATAGTCACGAGAGTGATCTTTTTGGGGCTTCCCTGGTGGCGCAGTGGTTAAGAATCTGCCTGCCAATGCTGG
>NW_021151897.1:1548-2606 GCF_002837175.3 Physeter macrocephalus | reverse complement strand
CGCCTACGTCTAAACGTGTGAATACACGTCGACCCATACAGCGTTAACAGGGAAGTGCGCAGTCGTGCGTACATGATGTAATACTCGCACGCATAAACGTACACACAAATATGCACATGCGTGCGTATCAAGGTGCTCGCATACGCTTGATGATACAGGTATAACCCAAAATGTATGTATATACACATGTATGACAGGCAAACCGATGGACACATACAGATATATATCAGCTTGTACGCCAAAAAAAAGACGCAAACACATTCGGACATACCCAGTAAGGCATGAGGCAAGTGCCTTCATCAGCGGTGAATTCCAGCACCCCGCTGTGAGTTCGTCCCCCCTGCAGCAGAAAACGTGACACGGAAGAAACCAAAAGAAATCTCTCTTTTCGCCTTCTTTCCCGTCCTTCTCAATCCGCCATCTCGAGCAGCGCAGAAGGCCGGATACACAGAAACGGGAACCAAGCGCTTACAGAACGGCAGAAGAAGATAAGAGGGGAAAGCAAACAGGGAGGCATTTCCCCTTGAACCCAGGAAACAGCTCCAAGCCGCGTCATGTGTAGTTCCCCGCTGCAGTCAGAATTCAACTGACGTACGTATTTATACACTATATATTCATACATCTGATCGTGCATCTGTATACTTTTATGTAAACATATTTGCAAATTTATTTGTATTCGTCAGCATTCCTAGGGTCAAGTAGCTGTATACTAGTAATCCGGTGAAACTATGGGTTCAACGACCACCTCCTCAAGCGAAACGACAAAGTAGTAGCTTCACTTTTCACAAGTAGCTCCCGGCATTGTGCAGCTCGCTAGTGCAACAGATAGCTAGCTGGTGCAAAATGTAACTGCCTAGACGCAAGAGGTGGCTAGCTGTGCGCAAGAACTAGCCAGATGCATCCAAGTGACAGCTAATTATACGCGGAAATCGACTAGCGCGATGCAGGTAGTGCCTAGCTAGTGCAAGAAAACGACACCTACACATAACCGACTAGCTACCTGCATGCAAGAACTACGCAGATGCAAGACGAAGGCAGCTAGTCGCGTGCAAATTGCA
>NW_021151897.1:0-1138 GCF_002837175.3 Physeter macrocephalus | reverse complement strand
GAGGTAAACGACTTCACAGTAACACACAGCAGACTCATGGAAACACCGCGGCAGCCGCGATGTTCCGAAGTCAACAGCTGCAACAGCAAAAGCAGGAGCACCAGCAAGAACAAGGGCGGCGGCAGTGGCAGCAACACGCACAGCAGCAGGAATAGCAGAAGTTGCAGTCGCATCACGAACAGCAGCACCGGCACCAGCACGACCATGATTAGCATCAGGATAGGTGCAGCGAAAACACGCAGGTGGCGACGGCAGCAGAAATAAATGCAGGTAGTCACTCAACCACCCACCCCGGAGGCGGCAGCTTACGCTACAGAAAGGCCAAGAAGAGACTGAAGCGGGCGACGGGAGAAATATGTGGAAACAACAGAAAAACCAGGAGAGGAAGAGGTGCAAGCTGGCACTCGTGGAAATCAAAACTCGAACGAGACACATGAAACACAAAAGAAAAAGAAAGCCCAACTAACTTCAAAATCGAAAAAAGATGCGTTTTCTACACTCATAGACTACCGAGTAAAGGCAGCATTCCGACATCCACACACATGCACACCTCGTACGTAAGAAGCTGCACACACATGTACACATGCGTCAGCGGTCACCAACAGCTGCTTAGTACGCACATACCTACCTTCACAAATGCGTAACAATGTATTACAATAGGCCAAACTTCTCCGGCGATGGGAGAGTCTTCTCAAATAATAGAGGCGTGTTTTTCTGTATCCCTAACACGTACAGCCCCCGGCTATAAGGGAACCGTGAAGTACCACTACCCAGTCTACACATTCCCGTTCTTGCGACACTTGACGTACATGTGTAAAACACATCACAACTATACGTAAAGCGACTTCAGGGCGTTTTACATAGCCGTATGCTGTAAGAGTAATACTATATATGTATACAACAGAAAATCTGCTTTTTTTAGTTCCGTTTCCTGTAGCAGGCGTACCTTCGGAAAAAACAGGACAGCAGCCACACGCCGGCAGCACGTGGTCATCGATAAACAGAAGTACACTTTTACCTAAGGGTGTGTATTCATACACCTGTATCCACACACGTACACAGGTATGCATACATGCGTACGTATACAAATATATCTACGCATGCGCATCTGTATACACCTTTAACATCCACTAACCCA
>NW_021151896.1:0-2606 GCF_002837175.3 Physeter macrocephalus | reverse complement strand
GGAGCCGCCACACCCCTGCCCCTGCCAGCGCGCTGCTTGAGCCGCTTCTCCGACGCACAGGGGTGATTTAAGGGGTACGCCCGAAGTGCTCAGGTGGACGCTGCTTGTAACATATGCACGTGTGCTTGAAGCTCTCTATGCTTACCTGGACATCTCTGGATGGTAAAGCAGTCGAATAAGTGTATTCCAGGTTCGCAAATAGTATATGCGACTCTGCATACGAGTGAATAATGCACTAGCAGATTAGTGCAGCGCCTCACTCCAGGAAGCCACCAGTGTGCGTGACGCAGCCACCTAGAACAATATAATGCTTCCGCCTACCTGCTTATTTCATTGTGTTTCCCAGGGAGCACTTGATCCATTCAATGCTTTCGCCTACCTGAATGTCACGTGGACTCCTTGGGAGACGTGCTCGGTTGCGGCATTTTCGTGTTTCTCTCTACTCTGTACAGGAGCACCTCTTGCCAGACGTGCGACAGCGCAGTGGCCGGCCTCCATACAAAGCCTGAAGCACACGGAGACTTACTTGTCGGCCCCTGTGTTCCTGACGACACTTCGAGAAGTAGCTGCTGTCGTCTCAAATCCCCGCTACACATAATTTTTATTCTCGTGGGAACCCGACAGCTCCCCAAATTGTCACAAGTTGTATATCCTCATATAAGCGGTTGTGTATGTAAACGTTCCTATGAGGACGTCTTAACCTTACACAGCTACCCCTCTGACGATGTTGCGCAGTCGCAGCTTTCCTTCGTATTGTACACATATAGAGATCTGTGTACACATTTCGAGAAGTCCGCACGCTGACACAGTTATTGCTTACGATTGACAACATGAAATGCTTTGCTTGAAAAGGTAAACATGCTTTCCTTCCTGTACAGTTTCAACGTACGCCACAGGTGCCGCGACGTGTACACTGGCTACGGAAGAGTGTATCCGCAACCGGCGGAGTCCTACGTAAAAAGATGGGCGGAAAGCTCCAGTGTTAAAACTCTGAGGAGTAGTTAAAATACGTAAGAGACTCAGAACAGCGAAGATAAATTAACAACAACGGTACAAGTGCAATTCAGTGTAGTCGCGTATGTAGTCGCCGAAACTGTAATTTACTAGTACACATCAGAGTGGCACCCACGGAAGTATGCACACACCAGCTTGAGGCCCGGGACACTGGCGGCGCTGTTAGCGTGCACAACGGTTCTTGGGCCGCAGCTGGAATCAAAACACAATGGATTTAACTGCTGGGAATGTGCTGCTACGATGTGCCACATTGGGCTACACATAAGGGAGGTGCCGCCCTTGTGCACCAGGGTGTACCTGAAATAATCACGTCATTCTAACAGAGAAACCGTACGCCTGATAAATATGAAGTGCCTTTGTCTACTTAAGAGTATGTGTATGTATAGTTATCGTGCGTTAAACGACGACATAACCAGCCCGTATTGACTCCCCTCCCACACACACATCACGTGCACGTAACAGCTAATTCTTCAAACGTAAAGTCCTGCCTAGCGCCTCTGCAGTTGTTGCTGAACCTGGTACTCTTCTCAAGTGTACCACTGTTGTTGTGCCTTACTGAACAATGCCACTCTGTGTGTAGGTGAAAATTCTCCTGGCCAATGTGCGCTCACGAGTGCAGTTGCTGCTCAAAAAATCAGCACATCTACGGCTGCGACATCATTAGATCACCCGCCGCTGCTGACGTGAGTAATTGTGCCTGCTACGGCTTCGCTTGCTCCAGATCAGACAGCTATCTCGATCACCGCTGACTTTTGTTCTGCGTGCTGGTGCCGGTACCGCTGCCGATAGTAGGTTTGTCTCCGGCTCCCCGCGTTGCTGCAGGCGATGCTTGCCGCTGCTGGTACTTACATTATTCGCCGTGGAGGGTCCTGCCAAGTTCCCGCTCACCTATTTCATCCAAACAGCAAATGCATTTTGGAGCCCTTGGGATGAACCCTGCAGCTCAGTCCGCTTCTGACATCTTCCACCGGATACAAGCAAACGACGAAGCAATACGCAGCGGAGACCATTCGCCTTCACTGTAGAGTCGAACACCGACGCGCACAGAGGGGAGACAATATTTGCAGACGAGGCACACAGTCGGGGAGTGCAGTGAGCAGATCCGATACACCCACCATAAGTGCTAGGAGTGTGTGTCGCGTGTTCACATAAATAGTAGACAGGAAAGCAGTTATAATTATTCATAGATTGCGCCCCTGTTGGGAGGGCATAAAAGAAACTGAAGTCCCTTGCTAGGACTACAGAGTCAAACGGCGTTGGCGAAAAGAAGCGTCTTCGCAGAACGTGAGCGTACACGATTCCACTTTTGGATTGACGCCTGTTCCTGAGGAGGACGTAACGATGTCGCATTTGCGTCTCACAGAGCTGTTTGGGTGCAGTGAAGCCAGCAGCTGTGTTCAGGCGTATGATGGATGCTGGAAGAGAGATCGAATAACGAACTTTCAGTGTTTACCTCGATGGATGGATCGGAATCAATTAAGAGAAAGCGGAAGGTGCACGCAGCTTATGTAGAGGCCGAGAAGTGTATTTACGTTCAACGCATTTGTGTTGCCCTGAATGCAGAGCGAGCAGCACTGCCAGTAACACCGTCG
>NW_021151895.1:1946-2606 GCF_002837175.3 Physeter macrocephalus | reverse complement strand
ACCCTCGGGGTGGCACACCTACTGGTATTACAACGACACTTGTCGCGCCTACTGGAAGAAATAAGATGAGTCGCAAGAGGCTGCAGTTTCCAGCGGCGTTGCATGCGAGTAAGGCAAACGGACACACCGAGGGTGACGCGTGATGTTTGTTACGTGTAACCTGATTCTCTCCCTGTAATGCGAAATACTCTGTTGCTTCTGTTTCTTGATACTCCCCTCGACGTCTACAACTGAATCAGTTCCAAGGGTTCGGACACTAAATGCGCTCTGCTAGTGTTGCTTCGGACTCCGCATATAAAACCTCCAAGTGTGTCCGCCGTTGTATCATTACTGGTTACATGTGTACTGCTGCTGCAAGATACTTGTATGTGCTGAAGTTTTGTCCTCTACATCAAACCGTTATCATCGCAGTTCCATGGCACCGAGTCGTAGTGACGCAGCATAGGGTAATTAAACAGCAGCAGTACAAATGTAACCAGTAGTGATATAACGGCAGACACACTTGGAAGTTTTATATGCAGAGGCCGAAGCAACACTAGCAGAGCGCATTTAGGGTCTGAACCCGTAGAACTGATTCTGTTGTAGACGTCGAGGGGAGTATCAAGAAACAGAAGCAACGGAGTATTTCGCGTTACAGGGGGAGAATCAGGTTACACGTAA
>NW_021151895.1:0-1140 GCF_002837175.3 Physeter macrocephalus | reverse complement strand
CTGGGACGCGCGTTTGTTTCATACTCAGAGTGATACCACAGAGAGTCGTGAGACACCCTACTGCGAACCCTGCCGCAGAACTTCTGTTCCTTCCTCTCCGTCACCAACACTGGTTCTATCAGTGCGTCTTCGCATATTTGTGAGGTTCCTTCGCCTTTCCGTGCGCCCAAAATGTACTGGTACATTCAGTTCTCAAGCAAATGTGGCAGGGCGGTGAACTGCACCCCGACTGCACACAAACCTGTGCAAGGAGGCGATTTTACCTCCGTATAGCCAGTTTCCATCTGCGGACATGACCTATATAAATACTTGGATACGCTGCATCCACTGCACGCTGGCGTCCACCGGTACAACACACCTTTTATACCTGGTAGGAAGTTACATTTATCTATCTCTAGTTATTTACAAGAGATAGATACTCCGTACCTACAGGAAGGGGAGCAGTGTAGCAATCGGAGCACGTATTATCACTGCAGCACTGTAGCAACTGAGTGGAAACGCATTTTTTTCGTTGGCGCAGATGCTTACATAGCAGTTTTCAACACCTTTCAAATCATGCTCCCTACAAGTACAACAGGGCAACGCTTAGATCACATTTTGAGAGCGAGTAATGTCTCTTCGTCAACGAGACACATCCATACCCTGGGCAGTTGTTGACCCCAGCAGGGGCATCGCATCATGTGACGGATGTGATTGTACGTTGCTGTGGAAACACTTTATCGCAGTCAATGCTGTGCACAGATGTTTTTAGCTGCATAGACGACAGTAGTCTTCACTCCATATGGAGTGCTGCAATCTCAAGGAAGCGTGCGTCACGCTTTCTGCTCCACCGGTGGCGGACTACATGAGCAAAAACAGAGCTCCTGGGACACTACCAAGGAGCACCACTGCTGTAGTCACCATGCATCACACTTGTGTTCCTGGGTCTTCCAGTCGACAAGCATAGGGCGGACTCACAAGGAGTAACGCTGTCAACGATCAGCCTTTTTGCTAAACACAAAAAGATGCATCTCAACAACCACTCGCATCCGAGTCTGGGCTCCTTCGACCTCCACATATTTCTAACGCCGTTAACAGACTTGAATAGAGGTCACTCTGTGTAGACTTGACCACATCTTTCATTGTTTCTGGTGCAAAAGG
>NW_021151894.1:0-2606 GCF_002837175.3 Physeter macrocephalus | reverse complement strand
ACCACACTTGTTAACACGCGTGGGAGAGAACACACGCCCTGTTTCAGTCACCTGCCAGAAATACGTCCCCGTCCAAGACGGGGTTCTCAGAGATACCTTCCTGTAAACGGGAGAGACGAAGGTTGAATGGGCAAGGCTCAGTCTTTGCAGGCGGTCGGGACACTTTGCTCCCTGGATGGCCTCTGAGCGCAGGGCGTCACGCAGCCTTCGCTGAAGCTCTTGGCAGGGCTGCTTTGAGGGCTCTCGCGGAGACTCCTCGGCCAGAGACCTCACAACCTCTTCCGGGCCTAACCGGCCTTCTCTGAAACACCTCGGGCATTACAGAGCTAAGGGCGACACATTCATTTTCCGATGGGAAGCAAGATTTCACAGCAGTTCGGCAAGCCCTCTGGCATTCTCTCCTTTGGCACGCAGAGCTTTTGCACTGCTTGCTTATATCTCAGCTGAGAACACAATGTGTTCCCGATCCCTTCAACAATGTACTTCTGCTCTATACTTCAGATACGTCTTCCTTGTGAGATACATTGGAGCGTGTAGTTGTGGTTTCTCAAGCTGAGGTCCCCGTCCCGAAGGGACTTTCAGGGTGAAACATGTTGCCAGAGGCGGTCTGCAAGGCCTTGCGATGGCATGCGTTGGCAGCTGTGCTGGCTGTCCCGTTGGAAGAGCAGATGGAAATATCAGCTCTCCAAGTTTACGGACCACAGCGTTCCGCGTGTCAAAGGGAAATATATAGCTTACCTTTAGAATCCTAAACCCTGTGAGACAAACCTGGTGTGGCTAGCTTGGTTCCTAGTGTTTCAGGATACTGAGGGAAACTTCACATTCTAAGAGGGATGAAGAGGATCTGTTTATTGTCCGTTCAAGTCCATTTCCAGGAACACCCCAGAGTCCTTTGTAAAGAACGTAGTGTGAATAGGCTGAGGAATAAGACACTCAGGGCGGCAGTAGGGTGGCTGGCTGAACTTTCCCGCATGGCACACAGCACCGTGTACTTGCACCTTGCCTGTGGGAAATGTATACATACGGTGATGAGGAAGAGACAAGGGATGCAGGTCGTCCAGTGGATTCCCGATTATTTGGAGATGAAAAGAAATGTGATTTCCCATGAAACTCGAGAAAGGCTTACTAGGAGCAAGTCTATGAACAATGGTACAACACTCTCCTCCTGCACCCAGGGACATGTTCCTTACCTTTCCGGAGCAGAGGGAATAAGTCTTTGTTGATCCAGAGAGTGGGAAACGGATATAGAAATTCTGGAAGAAACGAGGCTCTCCTTCCCTGGACTAGTGCGAGTGCCGCCACTTCGCCTTTGGCACACAGTGCCTCGGGCGGCGCTCTCGAGGGACTCGAAAGAGCCCAGTTCCAGGAATGTGAATCACCACGCTTCATTCACCGCCCTTCACATACATCTTCTCCTCCAGGAACAAATCACGGAAGGGTAGTAGCATCTTACGGTGAGAAATAAGTGGCTGCAAACCTAGGCTGAAAGGCCGGTTTCACTCGGCCTTCTGAAAACTCCTGCCCTGCACGTTGACTGAGATCACTGCGGTTTAGATCCCTACCCAATAGCACATCCAGTTCCTGGGTCTTCTCACTTAGAGACCACGTCTTTCCACGCCTCCTGAGGCCCGTCAGCCTTGCATGCACCAAAGAAGCCCTGATCAGGGAGCCTGGGCAGCTATGACGGTCGTTTGAATTTCTTGTTCTTTTGGGCAGCTCTGCGTTCTTTGCACGATGAGAAGGCCCGTCGCTTGTATAATCCACTCGTCTCCAGTGTTCAGCAGACACATGGACACGCCCATACGTCCTCACAGTTACACGCCCCTGAAATGAATCCTTCCCAACGTGGACACCCGAGGTGAGTTCCATAGCCCAGGAACCACGTGCCTCTCCGATATTTCCCATAAGCTGCCGAAACACACCCACGGATATTACAGAGACAAGGTTCTCTTTCCAGGCCCTGGGAAAGGCATTCAACCCTCGTGGATCTGGAATCCAGCACTACTGGCCTTGTCGATGCAACTGGACAAAGGCTTATTTGCACGGCTCTGAAATGCTGAACAACTACCTACTCCTCGTGGATACATACAGCTCACCTCTGCAGTGGACACATGAGTGACACTTCTTACACCTGGCTCTCCAGTATCCCATACATGTCCTCCATGGAAACAATCTTTGCTCTCCAGAGAGAGGAGCCGTACTCGTTCGGCGCTAGTGCACAAGTATCTCAGGCAGATCTCGAAGATCCCCGCGCGAGTGTAATACTCCTGGTGCCTACAGCAAGCCATTTCGTACCCAGCACTCTTGAAATATGACTTCCTTTGAAAGAAAGGGTGCCGGGCAGGGTCCTGGATTCTGAGGGAGACAAACACTTGTCTGCATTTCTCAGGCGAGACACAGGTATAACTGTGCCGAGGAAAATCATTTGAGCACCGGTTTGCTTGAGCACACTTTGTGTCGTTCACCCTCAAGTCGGACTAGATATGCCAGTTTGCGAAAAATTTACGAAAGACATCTTTGAACGGATCGTAAGCCAGAGCTGCTTATCCTCTCCTGGGAAAAGAAGGAGATCGAAAGTTTGTGCTGGTAACATGGCACCAAGGACT
>NW_021151892.1:1517-2608 GCF_002837175.3 Physeter macrocephalus | reverse complement strand
TGTAACTCTACTACACGTGTAAGGATGGCGATGTGTAGGCCTGATCCTTTTGCTGCAGTCATAGTGAGCTGTTCAATCCTTTTCGGTATACTCATTACTAGCTTAAATTGAAGTAGGCTTACGCCAGAACGTTGAAGAGTAGAGCAGCAGGAGGACGACACTACTAGGAAGGTTTTCAGCACGTACGACCGCTGCCGAAGCACACCAAGATGTCAACGATGCGTCCGACAGTAGCTGTACGAGACGCAGCAACATCTTTAGGCCGTCGTCTCAATTTGTGTATCCACCCGCCGCAGCACCACCAGCCGATGTGGTTAAAAAACGATTCAGGAACAGCGCAGGTGGCTGCAGTCCGATAGCAGCAATGGCGCCCACTTGAAATAGCGGACCGCGTCGAAAAAGTTTACCGTATGCGGCAACAGAATGGGCAGCAGCACGTCGACGGTAAGAGGGGTAAACCACGCAATAACTGCCACCAGCGTCCTGCACCACAGCAGCGGCGGTGACTTGCAATCAAGACTGCTATATGTTGCAGCAGTAGTAGTAAGGCGGGAACAGATCCTGGCGAAGATGGCGCATTTGCAGCGATACGCAACTACTGTTACAACCAGCAAGTGCAGAGACAGCAGCAAAATGAAATATCAGCTCAAACGCAGCGCATACTTCTCGCCAAAAAGCAGCACAAGCGTGTAGCCATTGAAATTTCGCAACACCAGTGGCAGAGGGTATCTTCGCATCTGAGGTTACCTGCGTCCTACGTATGCGCCAACAAAGAAAACTGGGCTACATTTTCTACCGTGGGGGATGTCGTGAACAGGATGACGCGAACAGAATGACTCTTACTATGCGCAAGCGCGCGACGGCCCCCTCGTCGTAGTAGATTCAACAGTAGCCAGTGTATCAGCAGCGCATGATTTACACTGCTGCAGCACCCGCAGCTCCTGTAGCAGACCTTTCCTTCTTTGCTGGCAGACGTGAACCTGTTTGGCTAGCGAACAAAGCAGGTTCATTCACGTGTACACTGGCACGCCCATTCCTAACAGAATGCGTGCGTGCAGCTGTGACGCTTGTATGTTGTGAACCCTATTTTT
>NW_021151892.1:0-698 GCF_002837175.3 Physeter macrocephalus | reverse complement strand
AGAGTACATGGTGTCCGACCCTCTCGGACGCGGTTTGTCGATCTGCGTGTGTCTGTGCACACCTCCACGCGTCAACAGGAGGGCTTTACCCTGGTACAAATCTACGTACACACATACACGTACACACGTACGGATGCACGCAACTGTATCTCTCCACATACTACTATATATATATATGCACATACATAGGTAAATGTACTTGCATGTGCGAATCACTACAGTACGCGTCCTTGTGCCCGTGCGTACACACAGCCTGTTTCGATAGGATATACTCGTGGCCTCACCGCCGTCCTGAGAGTGAGCTGCCCCCGCGCGAAGCTACAAATCTCCAGACACGCTCATGCGAAAATAGCAAAGTTGTTTTAACAGTCGTTTTCCTCGAGCGTGCGGCTGGTCGCCGGCGCTTTGCTCGGGAATGCTATGCCTCAAACAGTATACATTATGTACGGAAGACTAGCCTCTGTATGGTACACTGTCACAAGCGGAACCCTGCGTGTCTACAATTCTACACGACGACGTCATCCTGCTCGCCCAAGTGTAAATGGAATTTCTACGAGTGTACCCGTCTTCCGTCATCGCGAGGCTCGTATGTGTTGTCTGCCAACAAAGTGCCTGCGACGTGGTGCTGCAGCTCTTGTCTTCTTCTCACTTCGCATGCACATACACTCAGCATGTGCAGGCGTATCGACTGAAGGCAT
>NW_021151890.1:0-2610 GCF_002837175.3 Physeter macrocephalus | reverse complement strand
ACTCATGTAAATATCGCCCACGCTGCACGATGTGTGTCTGTAAAAAATGTATCATTGCCCCAGCTTGAAGTACACCCCAACGGCACAGCTCGAGAGGATTTTGGCTCCTTCTTTGCCGGTTGGGTAGTTCACTGATATCCCCCTCAATTATAGGCCCTTACCTGTGCAACTGTAATAAAAAACAATCGTGTCCACCATCCACTGCAAGCGCCTGAAAACGGCAGACAGCAAAATTTTCCTTCCTCGTCGACTATCCGGTTACTTCTTAGTGTACACGATAAAAAGCAATAGTTGTGCTGCCTGCTCTCTGCGGTGAGTAAAGGTGCTAAGACTTTGCTGGTGTAAAGGCAGTCTTTGTTTCTTGCAGGTCTGAGCCAACTGTTAAAGACTTTTTCCGAGTACCGCTTCTTCTTCTAGCCACCTAAGTCCCAGCGTCTTCTAAAGTAAAAGAAACTACAGCTTTGATTCTCGTCGTGCACTTCGTAGTCTCCCTGGCTCCAACAGTAGTTTCGCCCCAATTTTCAGTCTGTACAGAAGCTCTTCTTGGAGTGAGACGCGTATCTATAAAAAACGTGGCAGTCGACACTCATCATATCTTTTAAAGAACGAAGAACATGTAGGTAAGCGCGTGCTGTGCATCATCAGGCGTACTACCCTCCACAGGGTTCACCTTGTTTTTCTTCATATCTAAGCTCCAGCACCCTAGACGCGCATCCACACACGAACACGCTCTCAGAGGCGACAATTCTGGTTCTCTTCGCTACGCCTTACGGAGAAGGGGTCCCACACAAATTATGAAGGGCTTTCTGCACGTTGGTGGTTAGCTGAACAGTCACTTCGGGCAGCCCACTCAGCAGCCGCAGCTTCCCTCATCAGACACGCAAAACAAAATCGTGAAACTCTACCGCATTAGAAGAAAATCCTAAAGCGAGCAGGTCTTGTGATAGTGGTCGTTGTAGCCGGTGGACCACAAAGAAGGATGGACTACCTTGTTTTTGCATGCGGGCGGCCCTTGCGAAGCCACAAAACCCCCCAACGCCGGAATGATAGGTGTAGAGAACAGGGTAGCGAACACTTACGTGAGTTTTGTTGCGTAACTAGTATGTGGCCGCATGATGGGGCACCGCTATTTTGATCACGGAGCGTAGGAGCTGGGGGCAGGACAGCACGACTAATAAACAGGATCGTAGCGCAATAAGATGTTACCTACACTGGAGTGAAAGCCACCAGGAAGACGTCAGCAACTGGAAACCTCGTGCGTTTGGGCACTGCAGTACAGAGTAGAAGAACGCTGACGACCGCGGCGAAGGCGTCAAAGCTCGGCATTCGGGCGCCAGTGATAGTACGCTGCATTCTGAAAGGAGAATTGCGTGCGGGAAGATTTCTACCTCACAGACAGACTGTAGAACGTTGAAAGGGAAACGTGGATAATGAGAAGTCACTCTATTCTGTGCGCGGTTTTTTATGAATGTTTACGGAAACCCTGTTATAAGTGCACGACAGCTCTACATGACCTGCTACACGACTACTTGTCGGGGATACTTGTTTAGACGTGCCGGCAGTTTTGTGATACCAGCGAGCGTATATATGTGTATGCCCGCGGGTCACTGAGAATGCACTCGAACGCCCACAGCTGTACGTGATCACGCATGGCAAATGCACCCTCTTATGCGCAACTGTCTCCGCTTGAACGCAGAAATATTCTCCAAGCCACAGTGACCCTATGTGCACTTACGCGACAAACAACGCACACCCCACGGTTGCTTCCCGCTCACCCGAACGACGACGCACAGGCACCCTGTGTGGAAGTGCTCGAGCAAAATGTGTCTGCGACGAAAGGAAGAAGGGGATTTTAGGATGTAATCTGTGATGTGGAGTGAAACATGCTTGAGGATAGGTAGGAACAGGTCTGAGTAAACTGGAGTGAAGAAAGTAGCGTCGTCTTCGTCCACTGAACAAAACGGAAGGGCGCATATCGACACAAGCGTGTTTTCACATTTGGGGGAAGTAGGGGAGGAAATCTGCACAGCAATATCGTTGACGCCACAGCGACTGTGAGGCACGCTTCACCGTTGACGAACTAGCGTGACCTAGTGTCTGTATTAGAGACATAAGAATGCACAATTAAGGTGTGTCCGTGAGTACACAGTGTTTGCGAAGCGAAGAGGCGCCCGGATCAAACGCGTACTGCCACCGGCCCTCGTGGCAATATGAAGCGGCAGCCTTCTACGTGAACAGATGTTGCGTGAATGTATCGGTTCTACGTCGTGTGGGTGTAGCTGCATTGGTAACTTCCTATGCGGATACGTCTCATAGCGAAAAGTAGGCGTACGGCCTCGATTGTCTGTTGAAGGGGAAGACGTATTGATATTGTTCGGAGATGAGGATAAAGCTATCTGACTCTTGGTAACAGAAACCTACAGACAGCTATGCGGCCAACACAGCAAATATCAGATCTGTGCTTTCGCACGCAACAGTGACATACCGTATGGGAATGCAAGGATGTTACTGTTTATCCTTTTGCAGGCGCGTCTGCGGCACTACACACTTGCCGAACAGCCAGAAGGAGTCTTGCTTGATGTGACGTCCGGTGTCTCTTAGGTTTGTCAT
>NW_021151888.1:0-2612 GCF_002837175.3 Physeter macrocephalus | reverse complement strand
AACACTTCTCCCTTAACAGGTGGTACAATGGTAAGCCTTCTTAGTAGAGGGCACTGTATGAACTCTGTAAGAGGAAGGGACTTATCAGTTTGATTCTAGTACTTTCTGTCTCACAGGCATGTACACTGTGGCTGCCAGTAGGCAGCTTCCCTGTCAGTGGGAAGCTTATCCATCAGCAAGCAGCTACCCTGCCAGTGGTACATACCCTTCAGCAAGTCTCACCAGTACTCCAACAGGCAGCTTCCCAGTGAATTTCACTGTCATCCACCATTTCTGGCCAGCAGCACCTCAGCAAACTTTTATGCCACCCAGTGACCTATAGCCACAACCTCTCCAATTGGATCTGAATTTCAACCTGGTGGGGAGATTAGGAGACTGTTTCTAAATTTGTTCCTTTCTTGGGCACTCTTCCTCAGTCCTGGAAATAGTGGCTGTTCCCTACATCTGCTATTCCTACATTCTTTAACATTCTCTTAACCCTTCTTAGTACTGTATCTCTAGTTTCTAATTAATTTTTTTATAGTAAATTTTTTTTCCTTATCACATCCTTGCTGTGGTTTCTGGTATACCCTCTCTCAGTATCTTGATCCCTCAAATTTTGGCTTTCATGATAGTTCTGAATTCCAATTTACATCTTCCCAGTCCAGTGAGACTGATGTCTACCTTTTCTTCGTATTAGCAGCAATTTTCTTCTCATCTTTTGACATTTCCCACTATGTCACGTATGAATCAATCCCTCAAGGGGAAAACTTATCTCACTGACATTCCTGGCTGCCATGATATTCTTTGATATCAGATGAGTGATTTTTTTATATTACATGCAACTTTTCTAGTTGTTCTCAGCACGAGAATAGGTTTGCTACCATGTAGACCATTTTAGCCAGTAAAAGAATGCCTATTCACACTTTTCTTGATCTTCCTTACTTTTCCTTACATTACATTAGTCCAAAGAAAACTCCATTAACTGAGGCGTTACATGTTTGTTTATTTTTCTTAAAACTTGACTCAGCCAATAAACCAGGAATTCATGAAATGATTAACAAAGAATACAAGGCTCTATAAATAGGTCCTGAGATTTGTGTTGCAAAATATCATACAGAGAAAGATCAGTGAAGGCTGACTTCCTAAGGAATATTTGGGTACAAGTTCACATATTATTCTCTAAGCTTAGTTTGCTGAAAAAGAAGGAGATATGTTAGAATAGGTCAGATATCAAGAGTCCTGTGGTTCCACTTTTAAGAATTCATCCAAAAATATATTCCAATGGAATTTAACTGTGCTAGACACCTTTCTGTACTTAATATCATGCAAGCCTCACAATGAACTGATGAAATCATAAAAATTATGCTTATTCAAAAAAGCTATGGCCATTAAAAAGAAAACTGAAAGTCATATATATGTTAAGTAAAACATTTATTACAACTGAAATTTTCATCAATATGGAAATAACTAAGTAAATTAAATGTATCACTTCAATGCAGTCATTACAAGTTGTAATTCTGATGGCTATAAAGCAACATGGAGAACAGTTATGTTGAAATGGATAACAGATTGTTTCTGTGTTTTAGTTGCAACTATAAAAGCCATATATTCTTATGGAGAAAGCTTGGAAAGATTAAAAAATTAAATAATTTGACATAACAATAGTAGAGTTATGCCTTTTAAAGTTTTAGTTTTGGTTGTAATATTACTTGTGCCATCATTACTTTAGAAAATTGGTCTGAGATGTCTGACGGGCAATAAAAAAGAATAAAACAAGGGATTATACAATTTTTGGAGACCTTTCAAAGGGGAATAATTTGTTTTTTAGGAGGGATGGATTTTTACTCTTATTAAATTCTTATGGAAATCTGTTTGAACATAAGGATTATTGGATAAAACAATGATGCATCTTCAACAGAGGTTTTTCCAAAAATGCCAACATTTTTTACATCAATTTTTGACTAATATTGACCTGTACTAAGAGGTAAAGCCTAATGGAATAGCATATTATGGCTAAATTAGTTCAACTGAAAGCTGAAACAATATGGCCCAATTTGCCTCTGCCTGGTTTTACCTGAAATAAATCTAGAATTTTAAAAAGGAAAGTAATGCTGGTTTGCATAGTCCTGAACAGGGCTTTGGAAAATAGTTTATGCTTTTGGACCACACCCATACTTCCTATGTGTTTTCCAGTTCACCACAGTCTTTCCCACAACATATCCCTTCTCACTGAGCAGTCTCACTCATTTATTTTATTTGACTGGCTCTGAAAGCATATGACCTTACCCTTCCTGGTCTGAAAGACTTGGCTTCAAATCCTTAAAGATTCACAGATGTCTCTCAGGAAAGGCCTGGATATAGGGATGGAGAGGAGGATGAGAAGGAGCACCCTAGCATAACTCCTCTAATACAATAAGTGAAAAATTGCTTTTATTACTTTTATATTGGGTAGCTCTCAACTTAAAATCTGTTTGAATTAAGTGGTTGTTTTTGCTACTAAAAATATTTGAATCCTTTCCCTAGACTATTACATCTGATTACAGGAGAGTTGAACACAAGGTCCTTTACTCCTAAAGAATGTGAATAGGGCTTCCCTGGTGGCGCAGTGGTTGAGAATCTGCCTGCTAATG
>NW_021151887.1:0-2612 GCF_002837175.3 Physeter macrocephalus | reverse complement strand
GAGGTAAGGCGCGTACAACGATGGCCATTATGACAAAATTCTACAATATGCGTACATATAAAGATGTCCCGTTTCATGTGTGTGGCCCCTCTTTGACCTGCGCTGAGCGTGTAGGAGATGCGCGTGTTCATCTACACATTTACGTTCACGACATACATGCACGCTGAACAAGATATGAATATCAGACCTGTGACAAACGGGTATACGTACATGGAATTCAGAAATGTGAAGTCGTCGACGCCGTACGTAAAGGTGACTGTTCCAGTTCCGAATCGAAGTGATACCTCCTCATCATTCGGTACATGATGTCGGAAGGTACGCGAAAGAGAGGGGTCAAACCGCGAGTGCTCTTTGCAAGAAGTTGATTGGCATGCAACGGAGGGAACCCATGTATGACAACTTCCTACGAAGGTACGCATAGATAAAACTGTACGTCGGGAAAATACGTTTGTACACGTATACATAGAGCGTACAGGTGCGATTCTCTTAAGTGCAAGGATTCGTACGATACTTCCCGTGCACACGAGTGAACCATACCACGGCTAGACGTGTATGTATATATATATATATATATATATAGATACATACACAGGGATATGGAAGTAGAGGAAGAAGAAGAGTACATATTGTAATCAACAACGCATAATCGACAAGGGCCAATTTGGACGCATCTGCCAACAAGTCAAGAACCGCAACAAGTACATTATTAGAAGAAGCAGACGACTCACCTGTATCAAAGAGAACGTTGAAATGTTGACCGGGGGTGCCGACTGATATGTTTCCGTAGTATCTGTTCAAAGGACAGTAAAGGTGACTCACATTGTCTGATTTCGCAACGACCGTGAGCAACGAATGCTGACAGTAGCAGATCAGAGTCACAGATATTTTTGTGAACTCACACCTTAACAACAATAGCCAAGATTCACCAACTCCGCGGCGCGTGCACTAGTACAACAGGTGCGACACAACTGCGAAGCCAGGAAGCAGGAATTTCTTACCGCATGCCATTTGACGTCCGTAGTGGAATGTACACATGGGGCTTGGTTTGGAAGAAGTTGTTTTTTGAGGTTGGAACCCCCAGGGCACCTGTCGAGATCACACATCAATGACGACGCTTGTTGTGTGGTTGTCTGTCGCGACGTCTTTCCTAATTCTTAACATCTCACATAAAGTGGGCGGTCCAAAACTGTCAGTAGGTTTGGTGCCCACCCAGCAGCTCAGCTCTACGGTAAGTTCACCTTACGAAAGACAGCACCGTGAGAAACTGGCGATACTCCGTAGCAATGGGAGGAGAGCGCGATAATAGCAAAGACGAGCACCAAGACTCGATACTGGGGGGACGCCAGATTTCTCATTGTTGCCGCCGCAAAATGACATAGCGCAGTGTGCGTGTATAACGCTACCCCCAACCGACTCCTTTGTGGCTGTTGCCACGAACTGACAACAGGGCTCGAAAAAAAAGGTGCCAAAAGTGGACTGGAACCACAGTCCATCGTTATTTCCAGCAATGCGGAACTGCTAAGAGTCTTTCACTGCCCGGGCACCCAAACGCAACGTTACGTAGCGATATAGATGCACACCTGCGCAAATAGATGTATTTAGGGGGAATAAGAGAAAACGACTTCGTCACAGCTGGTGTGCCGGTAGGTAAGTTTGCTAGCAAGTGAAAGGAGAACACTCGTCGAAATTGTACTCAGCTTGGTCTACAGTCAGTACACACGTACAGACAAATGACCGCCAGCGGGTGGGGGTTCTCACAACATCTGTTCGTGTCCCCGTTTGCAGCGCTCCCTTGACCGTCCACCACATGCATAAGATTTGGACGACTGAGATGCACCCTTATCAAAATAAAGCATTCTGCCTCTGCTGCAAGCAGTAGATAGGAACGCTTGGTGGTGAATAACTCGAGTGCACAGGCGAAGGACATTAGGTTGCACGTAGGCGGCGGGGTGAGCATACTGCGAACTATTCACTCATATGCAACGGCGTAGCAACTGGCGACAGACTCGAAATTTTTGACTGTCCATACACCTGGTCGCAACATCTACAGGCTTGTCGCGCCTCATACACTCCACAGTGGATTTGTTTCGATCCATCCGAAACTTTGGCATTGGCGTGAAATCAGTAAGTATAAATTTGCGTTAATTGGATATCTGTTCGCAGGGGACACCGTTACATTAGCTGGTGACGAACCTGGTGGGTAGGAACTCCGGGTCACGTTTGTGAGCAAGTAATCGGGCCACCTTCTATTCGACCATCGAACAACACTAGGACACCACAAGGGGAGAAGCGCTGTACAGTTGCCTCCGTAAAGAAGGCTGTGTTGTGGGCCAGGAATTCTGGCTTCCAGACGAGCCCGCCTGCTCTCTTTCACCTTTTCCGAGGCGGGCAGCTAAAATACCTGCAAACCCACGTGCACCAAATTGTACATGTCGGCCACTTCGACACCTGCATCCCATCTTTCACTTTCAAGTACGGAGAAAATGACAACAGCGTTCTCCTCCAAACTTCTCATAAGTATTGCGCTGCATTGTCCTCGTATAATACAAGGAGGGAACCGTATTCCGGGTTTGTTTTCTTTGGCAGCGTGGCCATCGGCGTGCAACAGGTGT
>NW_021151886.1:2500-2613 GCF_002837175.3 Physeter macrocephalus | reverse complement strand
CCTTGAAGCTACCTGAAAACCACTGATATAGCCCGGATGCTCATCTGTGCTCGTATACGAAGACTGTCAACGAAAGAAACAGGGTGCTTCCCGCTCCTGGTTGGGAGCTCATC
>NW_021151886.1:0-934 GCF_002837175.3 Physeter macrocephalus | reverse complement strand
AAAAAAAGCTTTCACGAAAACCCCGGGTACCTCAGGTTCTGGGTGGGAGCTCATCCTATCCTGTCCTCTAGCTAAAGGAAAACCCCAAGTGGGCCCTGGCTTCGAAGGAGGGCCCTGGTATGCCACGCAGCCGGGTAGGCGTGCCGCAGCTTCCATGAGGCCTTAGTCGCTCTTCTGCTTTCCTTGAACTGTAGTACGCTTTTCAGGACTCCTCGACCCCTCGCGTCAGCACCCGTTTCCGTGGAAGGACACCGAGTACCCCCCGGCTCCCCGGACCGGCTGCGCATCATTCAGACACGTAGACACTACAGAGTACCAGGGTGTTTGCTGAGTGATTGGCCGCATGTGGCACACGTCCTCGGGAGAGCTAGACGTCCTCAGCTCCACAAGAGCCCCAGGAACACGGTTGGAGCAGCGGCAGCATTCCACGCAGGTCGGCCTCACCGTCTTTGTCAGAGCTGTATTGAGGAGAATACGTTGCTTACAATTCCGTCCAGGACTTCATGCCTCAAGTCAACCTACCTCAAGGAGAAAGTCAGCTTGTGGGTCCAAGTGCAACCAGAGCACAATCTCTGGTGTCAAGCTGCAGGCTTTCGGAAGATGCACCGGACCCCAGGAGACCTGGCTCTTTCCGTCGTTTAGGCAGTTCGTTTGAGGAAGAACACCCTTCTTAGGAAGGTCGACTGTGGAAGGAGCCAGTGTGTGGCTAGGCCTCCTGAACTCATGAGAAACCACAGACGATTCTGCCGTGGGTCCACCTGGTAATGGCGGCCTTAGGAGGCCAGCCTTGTTTTCTCGCCTTGAAAGCTGCCTGCATGCCTCCTTGAAGCTACCTGCAAACCACTGATATAGCCCGGATTCTCATCTGTGCTCGGATACGAAGAGGAGTTTCAACGAAAGAAACAGGGTGCTTCCCGCTCCTGGTTGGGAGCTC
>NW_021151885.1:2021-2613 GCF_002837175.3 Physeter macrocephalus | reverse complement strand
AAGCTTGTGCAAGCACCGACCGATGAGGGGACCAGCTCGGTGAAGGCGGCTGAAGGTACGTCTCGCTGACGCAGCTCCTCCTGCGCTTGTGGTTGCAGCTGTCCGTGCTCTTCACCCATATCCGGGTGATGCCTCGCGAAGAAGTGACCAGGATCAGGTGGAGACTGGGACAGAGCATCAGGCGGAGCCAATTCGTTGGCCTTTTTATCGGCTTTCACACTCTCCAGTGCTACACTACGCCGACAGAGGGCCAGAACGCAGCAGACTATGCACGCGAGAAAAGGACTTCTGTTCCCCATTTCCGGAGAGGACGGAGAAAAAACACTACGGGTGAAAGTCTTAACTTGACTATGCACGCGAGAAAAGGACTTCTGTTCCCCATTTCCGGAGAGGACGGAGAAAAAACACTACGGGTGAAAGTCTTAACCTCCGCAAATAAGAAGACGTGACAGAAAAATATGTGTGGGAATAGCGTAAGCGCAGCAGGGTCAACGCAAGCACGTATCCTCAGAAGTCAACACGGTTCATTAGCTACCTGTGGTCTGTCGGTGCGCCATTGAGTCCGAAGCAGTCCTCCTACTAGCGATTGTTT
>NW_021151885.1:0-1367 GCF_002837175.3 Physeter macrocephalus | reverse complement strand
TGTCCTCGTCCCTCTCCGACCGGCGTACGAGCCCCCTTCCTGTCGCCCTGCCTCAACAGCTGCCGCCGACTCAGCTAGTGGTGCAACAGCTGCTGTCGCCGTGGCTGTTCGCCCGCATTTTGCAGCTACTCGTCGTCGATGGCGGAATGGGGTGCCAAACGTAGTTGCTGCCGCTGTTTTCCCACTATGCACCAGGCAGGTCAAAGGGCAGATTGACAAGTTCTACAGCACTCGTCGAAAAAGTTATTTTACATTATGTGCCTGTTGGTTAGAAGCAGAGATCCACATTCTGACAATTTGCATCCTCTTCTCTTTATGAAGTGAATGGGCGGCATCGCGCCATTACGACGACTGAGAAACAGAGAATTTAGTGCGTGGCTGCAAGTATTGGAGAACTGTACGATATTGCCATCTGTCGTTGAAATGGGACTTCACCGTAATGCCACAAGTGTGCCCGCACTGTCTACACAGGTCGGCTGGTACACTATATACTGACCTCATTTTCGCTACGGCTGGAGGCGCATTCCGTCCTGTACGAGCGCTAGCATTGTTTCTGCATTGGTTTCATTCTACCGCTGGTAAACAGTTCATACGGTAGTGTGCGGCGGTGTGGGGTAAAACCTTCTTAGCTGACCTTGGCGGGGAGCAGTGCCTACGAAATGCAGTGCACTCGTGTGTAAACTCTCGTTTGCGTACTATGGAGCTGAAAAGCTACGGTGTACTCATTCGATATGACACACTACCGGAGATTGTGTGTTTGTGGTGCCACGTTGCCTTTGTAGTGTATTAGACTGTGCCTTAAAGTCTTTGCTAAAGGCGTGTGTCAGCGCAACGTAGTACACTATGTGCTGTTACGTTGGGTGTAAATTGGTTCTGTGTGAAGTGGTTGTGTGTGCCGTCGTCTACGCCCGGTGGTGGGTGAGCCGCCGTCCGATGTCTACTGTCGTAGTTGGTCGTAGATAGAAGTCTATCACTTCTTTTCTATCGGGATTCCGTACGTGCCTGCGTTGGTCGTAGGAGGCTCTGGTTGAAAAAGTCTACTGCGGTGCTGTTGCAGTCGCCTTCGGAATAAAGGTATCCTATGGGAATTTGGTACTTGCTTTAAAGGTTGCAGTCCCGTACCGTAGACGTGTTCGTATTCCCGAGTGAGAAGCTGGTCTTGTGCCCCTCTCCCTGTTTCTTGTGTACGGGGGGCTGCTGTATACAAGTGCTGCGACTTCAAACAAACTTATCCTTCAGTAACTCGGTGTCTACCTTGTATTTTGCTTCAAGAGCTGGTGCTGCTTCATACGCGAGTATTACTACTCAAGCTTCTACTTCAGGGTGTTTGATACACGCATTGACACATTGACGTATGGTCAACAATA
>NW_021151884.1:1959-2613 GCF_002837175.3 Physeter macrocephalus | reverse complement strand
CATTGGTAATTCTGTTGATTTGAATATTTTCCCTGTTTTTCTTTTTTTTAAATTAATTAATTATTTATTTTTGGCTGTGTTGGGTCTTTGTTTCTACACGAGGGCTTTCTCCAGTTGCAGCGAGCAGAGGCCACTCTTCATCGCGGTGCGCGGGCCTCTCACTGTCACGGCCTCTCCCGTTGTGGAGCACAGGCTCCAGACGCGCAGGGTCAGTGGGCTTAGTTGCTCCGCGGCATGTGGGATGTTTACTTTTCTAACCTACAATTGTAAGCAAGTTAAGGACCTTAAGGTAGGGACTTTAAGTAAGGACTAATTTGCATTAAAATGTTTTAGTCTGTCTCCTCTTGAAATTGTCAACAACTGTGAAAGATTTAAGGTTTTTACCTTACTTGCAAATTAGCTATTTAGGCTGTAACTTTCTGGCCAAGGACATGAGGTGCCTGATTCAGAGATAACAGAGAGTTTACTCTAAAAATAGAAGTACCATACAAACCAGCAATCCCACTACTGGACATATGCCCTGAGAAAACCATAATTCAGAAAGAGTCATGTACTGCAACGTTTATTGCAGCTCTATTTACAGTAGCCAGGACATGGAAGCAACCTAAGTGTCCACTGACAGATGAATGGATAAAGAAGATGTGGCACATATAT
>NW_021151884.1:0-1618 GCF_002837175.3 Physeter macrocephalus | reverse complement strand
GGGAGTGTTTCCTTAATTTCTCTTTCAAATTTTTCATCATTAGTGTATAGGAATGCAAGAGATTTCTGTGCATTAATTTTGTATCCTTCTACTTTACCAAATTGATTGATTAGCTCTAGTAGTTTTCTGGTAGTGTCTTTAGGATTCTCTATGTGTAGTATCATGTCATCTGCAAACAGTGATGGTTTTTACTTCTTTTCTGATTTGGATTCCTTTTATTTCTTTTTCGTCTCTGATTGCTGTGGCTAAAACTTCCAAAACTCTGTTGAATAATAGGGGTGAGAGTGGGCAACCTTGTCTGGTTCCTGATCTTAGTGGAAATGGTTTCAGTTTTTCAACATTGAGAACGATGTTGCCTGTGGGTTTGTCATATATGGCCTTTATTATGTTGAGGTAAGTTCCCTCTCTGCCTGCTTTCTGGAGAGTTTTTATCATAAGTGGGTGTTGAATTTTATTGAAAGCTTTTCTGCCTCTATTGAGATTATCATATGGTTTTTATCCTTCAATTGGTTAATATGGTATATCACATGATTGATTTGTGTATATTGAAGAATCCTTACATTCCTAGGATAAACCCCACTTGATTATGATCCTTTTAATGTGCTGTTGGATTCTGTTTGCTAGTATTTTGTTGAGGAATTTTGCATCTATGTTCATCAGTGGTATTGGCCTGTAGTTTTCTTTTTTTGTGACATCTTTGGTTTTGGTATCAGGGTGATGGTGGCCTCGTAGAATGAGTTTGGGAGTGTTCCTCCCCCTGCTGTATTTTGAAAGGTTTGAGAAGGATAGGTGTTAGCTCTTCTCTAAATGTTTGATAGAATTCACCTGTGAAACCATCTGGTCCTGGGCTTTTGTTTGTTGGAAGATTTTTAATCACACTCTCAATTTCAGTGCTTGTGATTTGTCTGTTTATATTTTCTGTTTCTTCATGGTTCAGTCTCAGAAGGTTGTGCTTTTCTGATTATTTGTCCATCTTCCAGGTTGTCCATTTTATTGGCATGTAGTTGCTTGTAGTAATCTCTCATGATCCTTTGTATTTCTGCAGTGTCAGTTGTTACTTCTCCTTTTTCATTGGTAATTCTGTTGATTTGAATATTTTCCCTGTTTTTCTTTTTTTTAAATTAATTAATTATTTATTTTTGGCTGTGTTGGGTCTTTGTTTCTACACGAGGGCTTTCTCCAGTTGCAGCGAGCACAGGCCACTCTTCATCGCGGTGCGCGGGCCTCTCACTGTCACGGCCTCTCCCGTTGTGGAGCACAGGCTCCAGACGCGCAGGGTCAGTGGGCTTAGTTGCTCCGCGGCATGTGGGATGTTTACTTTTCTAACCTACAATTGTAAGCAAGTTAAGGACCTTAAGGTAGGGACTTTAAGTAAGGACTAATTTGCATTAAAATGTTTTAGTCTGTCTCCTCTTGAAATTGTCAACAACTGTGAAAGATTTAAGGTTTTTACCTTACTTGCAAATTAGCTATTTAGGCTGTAACTTTCTGGCCAAGGACATGAGGTGCCTGATTCAGAGATAACAGAGAGTTTACTCTAAAAATAGAAGTACCATACAAACCAGCAATCCCACTACTGGACATATGCCCTGAGAAAACCATAATTCAGAAAGAGTCA
>NW_021151883.1:0-2613 GCF_002837175.3 Physeter macrocephalus | reverse complement strand
AAACAAACCGTATTTCCAAGCTGGATCGCAAATAAACGCAACTCTATTTCGCACGTGTTTCTGCACAGCCGAGTAACAGGAAGCACGCGTGAAGTCCATGTAGACTCACCCTGTCCAAGAAGACAACAGTACTAACAGAAAGGTACATACAGAGGTATATAGTAAACCATTACGACGGATTTCCTTCATACGAGAAGGTTCCTGCGCTTCTAACACTGCGTAACATTTGAGGGAGCTAGGCGCCGAATGCAGGGGGAAACAAATGCAGCCGCATAAACAAGCGGTCTCCACCCAGCTGGAGGGGAGGGCATTTCTGGAGAAGGCGGACCAGTGAGGATGTATAAGAAACGTCTATCTATGACCCTGAAGCACAGGAGACAGGTTTGTTAGCACGGATTTTACAATTGATTCACAGAAAAGAGGTGTGTGAGTGCGCCATGTGTACGGCCGTTTATAATGGGGCCGTGCCGCGCGGCCGCGTCGGGTGAAAAAGAGGAACGGATCAGCCAAGGGCTTTTGTGTAGGTCTGGAGCGTGATATATTTTGTGGGGTGTGGTAATGCGACACATTAAGCAGAAGACGTGAAGGTGCAGCACACACGGCTGCCGCTATGCCTCTGAACTTCGCACTCCTTCTGCAGTGAGGAGCGGAAGGTCACCGAAAAAGGACATGACTAATTTAAAGGACAACGGAAACTGGAGGCCAACAGAAGAGGGCAGGCGGGATGACTGAAGAGAAGCTTAAGTGAAGAAACCTCGCGGTGGAAGGTGACTGTTCGGATAATCCAGTCATTGGCAACGATGTCTGGGAACACTCTTGGTGTGTAAGTGTCGAAAACGGAGATCTCTGTTACGTGTACTGAAAATGTGATTGAGGCGATGGTGTTCACCCGTATGTGATTTCTTCCTTGATGCCTACGACAGGTGGAGAAAAACCGGCGTAGGTGCGCATCAGGTGACACCAAAGTACTTACCCGTACGTAGGAGAGGCGCTGCCGCGGTAGTGGGTACGTAGAGGTCGATTCCACTCCAGACAACCGCGACCTTCAGAAATGTAGTGGCACGTCAACGAATTCAGCGAAGCGCGCCGACATCAAAAGCATTTAGTGTGACAGTGCGCTATGTGTGTGTGCGTGTGTATGTGTGTGTGTGTGTGTGTGTGTGATGCGGAACAACACATGGCTTCGCCCGGAGCGACGGTCGGCAGTAACGGCGAGCTGTCGTCGTTGTCGGTTACAACGTGCGTGTTCTGTTCACGCGCCTGCAGTAAGGGCCAGTCAGTCCCCCTTCCTCGTGGAGCCGGCGTTCTTGATCGTTTTGAAGCTTTTCATTCTACAGTTGCGACTGCTAATACTGATGTTCTTGCCGTTGTGGCTGTCAGTGCTCTTGCTGCAGCAGCCGCTGTCATTACCACTGGCTCTGTTTTTCTCGTGGTCTTGCCGTCTTTGCTGCTGCTCCTGGTGTTCTGCTTGGTCGAAACGTTGCCTGTCCGTGCAGCCGTTGAGAGTGAGGTTTGGTGTGGTACGCCGGTGTGCTCCTCCTGTGGCTTCTTACGGCCCAGTGACTATCACCACTGGTTGTCAGCTGGGACACAACGAAGTGTAACCGATTTGCAAGCGGTTGTTGCTGCGGAAGCTTAATCCGATACCCATTGGCATTAATGTGTACAGTCTGCACATCTGAGCGCATCTGAGCTTACCTGCTGTTTGCGTGAGCCCGGTCCCCCTACTTATAATGCCCGTAATAATGCAATCTGTTGCTAGACAGTCGGGATACACGTAGTCTCGAAGTCGCAGTAGTCTCAACGATAGCATCTTACCAGAAATAGAGGCAGAAAACCCGCCCCGTAACACCTGGCATTCCCCACGTCCCAAAAATTTCACACTTCTGAGTAGGTAGGGCAGCTGCGGACACTCAGTCACCAGCAGGTGCATCAGTCAGCAACCCCCTTTGTCCGGCAATAAAGGCTGGTGATTGTGGGCCTTTACCCCACATCGTATAGGTCTGAAACACGAAGGGGGTAAACCGCACGCCCGCCGCTACTCTGGAAGGCATATGGACGAAGAGGTATGCGGAACTGCCGTCTGCCTCCTGCCGACCTGTGTCCAGGGGAAAAGGCAGGAACTCTGGGCCTCCGAAACTGGTTTGCTACATAAACACGCACACCCCGCAAATTGATGAAGCTCGACGCAGCTGCCAGTGTAGTGTATCTGCAATGAGTGAGCGTCAGTGTAGTGGGTTGTTTCTATGAAGAGCCTGCAGTGCGGGAGAGGGTATGTGTCTGCAAGCCCGGTATTATATAAGGCTTGCCGTGTACGAGTATCAGAAGCGCATTTGGGGCGATCCCGTTTGGTCCTCAGAGGGCTCATCGTCTTAAATGAGCGGGGTCCCATAGATTCTGACCTCTGGCGAGGATTCTTCGTGACGAGTGAAAAAGACACTTAAATTCGTCTCTACGGAAACGACCGTGTTCATCAACCACTATCGGTGGAAGACCGAATCCCTGACTTCGTGTCAACCCACATGTCACGGTATTTATCCTGGCACACGTATACGCAGTAGCAGATACGCGCGAACGTCCGCGTGCATTTATAGCTAATATCAGGAGCTTCTA
>NW_021151882.1:0-2614 GCF_002837175.3 Physeter macrocephalus | reverse complement strand
AAAAAAAAAAAAAAAAGAGGGGCAGGGCAGGGTTCCAACCTAGCTGTGTTAACCTCAAAGCAGAGTTCCAGGTGTCCCGAGGTGGGCGTTCAGGGGAAGGCTGGGGGAGGGCTGTGGGGTGGGAGGGCTGCCTACACTTGGGGCCCCTCTTCAGAGAGTATTTCAGTGGGGCACATATTTTGGGTTCAAACACTAGGTGTGGTAACTCGGCCATCTTGCCTTCCTCTCTCTCTCTCCTCGCCTCGACACGGCACTATTGTTCCCACAAAACACATCTGAACAGATGCGCTCTCTGACTTACTGGAACCCACATCCCAGGATTGGGAGCCGACCCCCTCCCCAGCACCCCCGCTCTGATCTCTCCTCCCTACTCAGATGCTGGCCCTCCTGCCGAGGGCTGTTCATGTGAGGACCAGACTCTGCCCAGCTCCCTTGGGAGCAAGGTGGACCTGGAGTGGGGCACTGGCTCCCTGCGGGCTGTGCAAGGCACAGGGCGGTTGGGATTTTTGTCTTTGGGGCCGACATTCTTTCCTGGGACAGTCCATGTTTGTTTCCTTTCCACCTGAAACCTGAGTCCCTTCTGTCGCCTTTCTTCATTCCTGTGGTGTTGGTCACCATGGAACCTCTTTAGCCATTGCTTTAGTGGAAGGAGTAGACAACGGTCAGTTACCTCGGGTCACCCCTCTCCCTGAGTGCGGACACCAAGGCCGAGGGTGGAGGAGCCAGCCATCTTGGGCGATCCAGGACTTCGGGGGTGAGGACGGAACCCTGGTCCCCAGAACCCCCTGGCTGATAGCCCTTTAGGTCAGGGGCTGGCTCTTCCAACAGGGGACACACTCCTTGGTGCCCAGGACAGTGCCAGGTCAAATGGGGGTTCAGTGAACTGTGCCTCAGGGGTCAGCACTAAATACTGTCCGTGCCAAACCCAAAAGCTTTGTCTACATTTGGAATGGAATTTCTGATCCTGGTTTTTATAGTCTGGACATAGATCTTTAAGTTCCCACCAGGTCCTGGGGAGGTGGCACCCACTGCTCTCACATAAGACATGGTTGTCCGTACACAGCTGTGGGTACCTCCCCGTGGGCAGGCACTGAGGAGGCCCTGCATGTAGACCCTGAGGGCCCGAGGGGTCAGAGGTGTGCATGCAAGCGGCGGGCAGGCCTAAAAGGGGCTCTACCGACTGGGTTGCCTGGGCAAGCTGTGGAGTGGACCCAGGTTTCCCTTCTGTACTGCTGGCGTCCCTCAGGGAACGGAGGAACCTGGGCCGTCTTCGTCCGCCAGGGAGTTTGTGGGGAGTCGGGTGGAGGGCAGGCCTTGCTCAGAAGGTGCCGCTGTTACGTATCTGTACTCTAAGGCAGCTCCAGATCTTCTCTTTAGCCTCCTAGACGTGATCACTTGGGGGAGACTGTGCAGCAATATCCACTTTGGCAGCCTAAGGTCAGAACAGGGCTGGTAGCTTAATATAAAGGGAATCTGAACTATAGCCCAGTGGTTCTCAATCCTGTTTGAACGTCACAGTCACTCAGAAGTTAATAAAAAAACAAAACAAAAACCCCCAAACAGATCCCTGTGGCTGTTCCCTAGAAAACTCTACTTCAGTTGGGGCCTGGGGTGAGGCCTTGGAATCTGTCGTTTTAATCAGTTCCAGGAGACTCTGATCTGCGGCTGAGGTTGAGAACAAGGGCTGTAGCTAAACATCGCTTTTCCACGTGTAATTCGCCCAGAAAGTCTGCGCTCTGGTTAGGAGTGGGTAGCAGGTGTCTGTGTGGCCTGCAACCCTCTCTGCCCCCAAAGCCTGCACTCCAGCTTGTTTGCTTTAATTCAGCCGTGGAAGGTCTGTCCCCCCAGGAATGTTCCTTCTGGGCTTTGCCCAAAGCAGCCACCTTGCCAGTGTCTTGAGTCTCTCGCTCAGTGGGGCGAGGAGTGGGGTGTTGGGAGCCTGGAGCAGAGTCTCCCTCCACGTTGCTCGGGAGAAGTGCCGTGTCCCTCAGCTATTCCTGGCAGCTTGTCACTACCCTGTGGCCAAACCCCTATCCCAGGTGTCAGCAGACAGGGGGTTGCCTTCTCCCCTGATCGTGAGGAAAATTCTCCTCAGACAGAGAACCCGAGTGGCTTGAGGCTGTAATCAGCGAGACCAGGCAAAGGCTGGGCTGGGGCCGTGCTGGCTGGGCCGTGCTGGAGCCACTCTTTGGCCAAGAGGGTTGCTAGGAGATGCTCGGCCTTCTGGGGCCTGGGTGGGGACGTGGCGGGCTGGCTTCCAGACGGAAGGCAGGTTTTCTCAGTCCCTGGGTTGGGATTTGTTGCTCAGCAAAGGAAAGTTGGCACTGCATCCTGCCCTGTCCCCAGATGATATCTCGAGGGACCTACTCTCGAGTAGAAATTGGGAGATTTGGGAGATGTGGCCTTTGCCCCTGATTTTATCACTGATCAGCCCTGGCCATTCACCTCCCTGTCTGTCAGGGTGAAAATGGGTCACTATTATCTCAGCAGAGAATTTAGAAGACTGTGTGAAGTCACAGCATCTGCGGGGAGACCCTCATCACATGGAAAAAGAATGAAGTCAGGTCAAGGGCAAGACCAGAGGACTGACCCCGGAGGGTCAAGGGAGGCTGGG
>NW_021151881.1:0-2614 GCF_002837175.3 Physeter macrocephalus | reverse complement strand
CAACGGTGCAACAGCAGCAGGTGGGGCGGCCCTTAGTTTCTTTCTACGTCACCACACAGTGGTTCGATGTCCTGCTGCCGCCGACAGTCCCACCCAATTATGCTGCTCTACCCAGGAACGAAGAAGATCAGCCTCGTGTTCATTACACCCCGTCTGGCAATATAGATCTTTCCTCCGCATCCTTTGGTTTAAAGAACCTGACGCAGCTTCCTCGCATCCGTACCTCTTTGGTCGCTGCAGCCGCAACATGCTTCTTGCACACATCGTTCTCTTCCTGCATCTGTGTGCGCGCCTCTACACAGTAGATAGACTGCTAGTTCGTCGTGCAGCAGTGAGAGGTTCCCAGCGTGGAAGCGAGCTTCTGCAGTTACCGGTGCCGAAGTTTGATGGGCCTGAAGTAAGGAGCGACACAAGCTGCAGCAGCAGAAGCAGCGGCGTCGAGGCACAAGGTGAACACCGGACTCGGCGGAGGAAGGAGAAGTACAGCTCTTACACATAAGCCGAAACCTGCTCGTGAGGAATGCAGCAGCAAAAAGAAACAACACATCACACAAAACATAGATCAAAGCCTTTTGATTCTCTTGCTTAGCTGGCTGTACACCCTCCTTCTTCAAAAGAATTGGCACCACTTGCCCTGGATGCGGCTGCTAGAGCTTATACCTGGTAGCAAGTCGATACGCCCTGCTACTGCTGCTCTGCAGCCAAAAGAAATTCGCGCGCCAAAAAGCAGCACCGGAAGCTTCTGCGGAGGTGCTCCTGCAACGCGTGCACCCGGAACTGCTGCTGCAACACAAGGAACAGTGTGCAGAGCTGCTGCTGCTCGTGCTGAATCGTGGTCAAGGTGAACCTCAGTGGACACAGGAAAGACACTACCAGCAACCTGACCTGCAGCGGCAACACGAAAGGAGCGTGGAGCGGTAACAACAGCGTGAATAGCAGCACAGCACGGGTACCTGGAGTGATGCAAATGAGGCAGTCGTAAGACAGCTTTATCGTCTGCTAAGTAGGAAACTGATACGCTTTTGATATGTGTCTGCTGTGCGGTGGGCCAGCTCTTTTTGCTGTTGCAATTCTCAGCATGGCAGTCATCGATTTTTGCCTCAACCTACAACAATAGTGATGAAGGCGACAGGGTAGCACGTTTGCTCAGAAGTTAGGCCTGCAAGGTAAGCTGAATGAACGCAGCTCGCCCGAGTCGCATACTGGACGCACTTCCACCTCGCGTTCTGAGTGTGGTAGTCAACAACATGGTCGAGGGTGAAGCAGTGCGAATCACGGCCTTCCAGTGCAGCTCAAGGGTCCTCTTCCACTGAGTTGGAGGTGGCTGAAAATGGGAGAGTGGAGTAGTGCAGGAAGCGCCGCGTAGGAAGTACGGAGACCCAGGGAAAACCCGCCTGACTGCAGTGCCAGCCATACAACAGGGAAGTGACCTGCTCAGGGGTACGCCACCTCCCTTCCCCAAGAATAGAGAGTACCCAAGCACTCTTCCTGTGGAAGACGGCGCAGCACTCAAAGGATCCGGCAGATGTACCCGGGTAGCCGGACCACCAAATGAAAGCCAGCCGCAGTACTAACCGTATCTAACGCATTACGGCAGCAGTCTTGACCGTTGTGCAGCTCAAGTGTCCTCTTCCACTGAGTTGGAGGTGGCTGAAAATGGGAGAGTGGAGTAGTGCAGGAAGCGCCGCGTAGGAAGTACGGAGACCCAGGGAAAACCCGCCTGACTGCAGTGCCAGCCATACAACAGGGAAGTGACCTGCTCAGGGGTACGCCACCTCCCCTCCCCAAGAATAGAGAGTACCCAAGCACTCTTCCTGTGGAAGACGGCGCAGCACTCAAAGGATCCGGCAGATGTACCCGGGTAGCCGGACCACCAAATGAAAGCCAGCCGCAGTACTAACCGTATCTAACGCATTACGGCAGCAGTCTTGACCGTTTCTTTAGCGATCCTCACTACGGATGCGAGTATATTTCTTTCTTGTGCTGCTGCTGCTGCTCCGACCACAGCGGCGATATGGAAACGTGCGGAATGTATCGTGACGTTTGGATGCTCCTCATATATATTAGTAAAGGTTACACTTGTTCGTTACTGCCTCTGGCCAGCGCACGCGCATATAGCAATTTTTTTTTTTGACCGCGCTGCTGTAGTGACTCTCTGAACCCACTGAACGCCGCGAAGTGCACCGGGTGCTCCTCGTGCTCTGTGTATTCGTGTCGATTCCCAGGTATACGTATGTTCGCACACACGTGGGCTTGACGAGATAGCACGTAGATACGTGGGCGTGCTCACACCCAGCCACGGTACCCTACGCTGGAGTGCATGACAGCGAGGAGTAGTCGTCGACACCTTTTTAATACGATCAGACCTTTGTCGCAGCGACGGAGGCCAGCAAACGCCTGCCTAGTTGTCTGAGTTTATGGAAAGTAAATTTTGAAGCGCTTCACTGTGCTCATGGCTATACATACAGTATCTACTGGCCCAAAAGGAAAGCACTTCATAGGTGGTGGATGTAAATCTGATACTGACAAGGAATTCAGCATGCATGCGTTTCTAAATTTGTCCTGACAGGATCGAATCAGGATATGCAGAAACCGGCAGGTGAAGGATGCACTT
>NW_021151880.1:0-2614 GCF_002837175.3 Physeter macrocephalus | reverse complement strand
CCCGCCAGTGACAGAGCAGAATCCACAGAGGCATTTACACCCTGACCATTCATTCCCGCCCCGACCCCGTCCGTTCGTCAGCGAGTGCCCCGGGCCAGGCGACGCAGGTCTGGCTGTGGACAGAACCAGGCCCTGCTTGACGGGTTTACGTGCCGTGTTAGGCTCCGTGAAACCTGGCGGAGAGTTGAACCGATTTAGGAAGAGAATATGAAATGGTTGCTTTAGGTTGGTAGGGTTCTAGGCATTTTATAAGAAACGTTTTTTCTGATGCTGTGATGTTATTTTTGCCATAAAACGGGGAAAAGGGGGGCAGTTAAAGCGATAAACAAGTAGTGTGCACAAAGCAGCGCCCTCCTGCTTTCTTGGAAGTGGCTGGACAGGGAAGAACGGATCTCTTCACAAACGTGGTGCCGTGAGCCTTCCAGACCCAGACAGACACGCGAGTCTGCTTATGGCGGTGGCGTGGGGTCACGCGGCTTGACAGGGCCCTCAGCTGGCCCCCCCGTCCCCTTCTCGTGGGTGGTGACTCCCTTTCTGGGCAGCTGGCGGGTCAAGACGTTCTTCCGTCCTCTCTCGGTCCATTTCTGTGGCCTCCTACCCGCCTCTCCTCCCGCCCCCATCCTTCGTGAGTATGCGTCCCTGGATCTTCCTATTTGGCCCATCTGACCCCGTCATTTCCCTGGCTGGCCTCCTTGGGGACTTCCCGTCACCTCCAGTGTGACACACCTGGCGTCTGCTGTCTGTCCTGTCCTTCTCCGTCCCCATGCCCCGAAGACAGCAGACACTCTGCTGTGACGTTCGTGACTTTGCTCTTCATTTCATCCGAGAAGAACGTCCCTCCCTCTTTCCTCCCCTTGATCACCTCTTCCTTAAGATCCATTCGGGTGTCATTTACACGGTGCCATCTTCCTGAACCCCCAGATCTCTGGACCAGGGTGGGGAGCTCCTCCCCGGGTCCCTGAAGCCCGGCATCCTGTGTGATTCCCGCCACGTAGCCCCGGATGATTTGCGCGTCCTCCCAAACTTGACTCCTTGTTGATCAGAGCGGGTGACAACAGCCGGCCCCAGGTGTCCTGGAGATTGATGGGGGCGGGTGATAACGCGTGAACGCGCGGAAGCCCGGGCCTGGCGCACCGTCCGAGCTCGGGGCTGTGTTGTTGTCCTGTTTGGAAGAGCAGCATCGCCGTGACCCTCGCTCACCCTGTGCGTTGTCGCTGCCGCCGTGTCCCCACTAAACGACGCCCTTGCGAGGGGAAGACGGAATTGTGGGCGGGCTTCGACGGGGCTGGCCCTCCCCCTGGAGCTGAGCGGATGTCGAGCAACCTTCGGCAGGTGAACGCCTTTCTGCGCCTGGGCGGCCCCCGCTCCTCTGTACAAAGCTGACGACCTGTGTTGAATTTTTGACCGTGGCTTAATTAGCTTTAAAAGCGGTACCGAGAGCCAACCGTGCGTTCCGGGCCCTTTGGCTGAAATGGTTTTTCTGAGTTTCTGAGGAGGAAAGTGCTGCCTCGGGCTGACCCCGGGAGGCCCCTGCCCCATCCCGCCCCGTGAGAACCTGTTTCTGCGCTGCCTGCCGCTGGAAGCTGGAGCCCTGCGCAGCCTGCGCGGGTCGAGGGCCACCGCCCAGCAGCCAGCTGTGCAGCGCCGGGGGCCTGGCTCAGCCCCCCGGGGACAGGGACAGCCTCTGGGGCCAGGGCGCTGAGGCTGGGCCCTCCCGTCCCCTCTCATGGAGACACACCACTTGCCACCTCTAACCCATCTCTCCCGCAGGGACTGTGGCTGCTGTCATTTCTGGACCTCTCGTTGTTCTTCCACCTGCCGGCCCCTCGGGTCACTCTGCTGGTAGGGGCTCCCAAGAACTGGTATCTGGGGGTGAGTGACACACACCCCGGGGGGCCCAGGCGCTGTAGCTGCACAAGGACCCCGGCTCTCTCTGGACCACGTTCCCTGCGCTCAGATGGGTGTCAGAGCCCGAGAGCTCATCCCGACGCCCAGGGCTGCCCTGACTGGGGGAGGAACAGAGTGACATCATCAGAGCTAAGGAGGCTCCAATAGGGCGAAGTGGGGTGAGGCGGGGGTCTGTGCGCTTTGGGCCCGGTCACCAGGCGGGTGATGCTGAGACCTGCCACCGGCAGTGGCCGCTCACCAAGTAGCTCTCATTCCGGTAATGATCTTACTTTCTCTTGTCACCCCGAGTTCTTTGGCGAGGGGGCGACGGCCGTCCACCAGACGCCAACTCGACAGGCTGGTTTTTTTAGTTTGGGCCTCTGGGTGAGCGTCGGAGTCTGTTCTCAGCCTCCCCTGCGTTCAGGAGTCCCAGGGTGACTGCCCCAGCAGGTGCAGGAATCTAAGTCATTGCCTAGCTGATCCAAGCACCCAGATGACCCCCTGGCTCTGGCTCGACTCAGTAGTAAGTCTGCCGTTGTGAGTAGAGTCCACTGCAAACTGATGATCTCATTTCCAGAACTAGGACACAACAGCCTAATTCGTATGCAGACCTGTACGTGATTATCCATAACAGCTTATATCTGTAGATCCTGGTGTTCTGACTTAATTGCAAGCTCTTTAAAGAGGAGGATAGTGTCCTATTTATTTTGGATGGCTTCCGCAGTGC
>NW_021151879.1:2327-2615 GCF_002837175.3 Physeter macrocephalus | reverse complement strand
TATCTGACGCTTAAAATGCTGGCGCCACGCCAGCCTTTTGTGGTGCTGTTCGGATGCATTGGGAGGAACGGCCACCGGCTCTGTTGTGCAGTCCTCCAGCCGCGGTCTCACTTTCGGGTCAGTCTGTTTTGTTGTGGTTAGTACTGACAACTCTGGTCTGTTATAATGTTTGGGCGGTGTAGAGTCGCTCAGATCGTGCACGTCGCCTGTATCAACTGAACAGCTAGTAGCGCCTTTATTTGTGTCGTCCACACACAAAAGTGACCTGGACGGGCCGTCCTCCGCAGT
>NW_021151879.1:0-957 GCF_002837175.3 Physeter macrocephalus | reverse complement strand
AGACCTTTAAACGAATAGCATATTTTGCTTCACACACCGTTGTGCCCCCGGACCTTGAAAGCGGTTGTAAAGAGAAGCAGCTTTTAGAAGAGGAACAACGAGAAATTATGCCTTCCGAACAATAAAGCGAGCCTCTCATACTTCTGCCTGTGCGTGTGTGCAGTTTCATTCTACCATGTGAGCATGACGGGAGTGTTGTTCGCTCGACGGCGCAGCCGTGAGAAGAGGCGTGGAGTTTGTAGGAGAGCACAAAAAATGCTCTACGTGCCTAAGAGATAGATCCCCAGACCATGCACAGCAGAGCAGAGATTTTTTCCACAACATGTATCTCCATAGTTGGGGCGACTTTTTAGAGATTGTAATTTGGTAGGACGGCCGTGTATACAATAGGACTTCTGCTTGCAAAACCACCCCTCGGGCGCGATACAGAATGACGTAAATGTTAGACTGTGTGTACAAAAAGCTAAGTCCCCTCAGATAATGGAATGCCCTTCAAAGACGTAGCCTCGAATAGTGCAACAACAGCCGTCAAAATAGGGTTTACCATACTTGGACAGAAGGCAACTTCAACACGACACACCGATCTATTCGAAGCACGCACACTGCGCACACATCGCCGTAGGCTCCCCTGGCAAGAGAACTGGGGCTACGGCTGTCCTATGCCCCGTTTAGCCGTGAAGGTGGATGGAGTCTGCCACAAGCGGTTTCCTTCAAACTTGTCAGCATCAAATTACGGTGGCGATCGTCAGCCTTTTGCGTATTCCAGATAACACCCGTACACAGATCTTAACACCCTTGAATCGTGTTGGAATGTGCACGTGTCAGAGAGTTACATCTGAGAGAACAACGTGGTCAAGTTTACGTGTGGACAAGCGACACTCGGGCTTGCAGGATTTCTCGATCCCTCCTTTGTTACAAATAGGCTCGATAATATAGAACGCAAAGTGGTTGTTTCGG
>NW_021151878.1:0-2615 GCF_002837175.3 Physeter macrocephalus | reverse complement strand
CTATCCGTGGCCGGGAACCTGACACTGTCCCAAGCTAATGTCCTGCATCTTTTTAACTAAAATCCGGACACTATCCTGAGTGAATATCCTGCCTCATTTCTCTCCACGGTCCTGATACTGTCCCAAAGAAAGACCTGTCGCTGTCCTTAAGTGAAGACCTGAGGCTGCGCCTAACTCAGGCCCTGAAGCTTTCCCTAACTGAGGCCTTGATTCTGTGACTAACTCAGGACCTGCTCGTGTCTTTAACTATGACCCGAATGCTGACCCAACAAAGGCCCTGATGCTGTTCCGACGTCATGCCTTCACTCTTTCTCCAGCTAGCTGGCTGACGCTGGGCCTCACTCAGGCCCTGTTACTCGCCCTAAGTCCGGCCCTGATGCTGGTCCTAAATAAGGCCCTGAATTTCTCGGTACGTAAGGTCTTGACACTATCCCTTGTTCATTTCCTGAAACAAACTCTAGTCTTTTCCCTAGCCCTGTCCCTAGCTAATGTCCTGCCTCTTATGCTAACTGAAGCCCTTATGCTGTGCTGACAGCAGGACCTGAATTGAGTCCCACCGCCGTGACACTGTCTCTAAGTAAGGCCTGGATGTCAGGCCTAAGTCAGGGCCTGACACTGTCCCTAACTAGGGCCCTGATGCCATCAATATCTAAAGTCCTCACACTATCCTGAGCTAATTTACTAACCCAATTCTTACCAAAGTCCTAAAAATGTCCCTAAGTAAGCCCTGACGCTTTCCCTAAGAGAGGGCCTGATCATGTCTTTAAGGAAGACCAAAATGCTGATCTAACAAAGGCACTGAGGCTGCTCATGTGTCATGCCCTGATAGTGTCCCCAGTTAACAAACTGATGCCAGGCCTCACTCAGGCCGTGTCGCTCTCCCTAAGCCAGGCCCTGATGCTGTCCTTACCTGAAGCCCTGACATTGCTTCTAAAGAAGGCCTTGATGCTCTCAGTACCTAAGGTCTTCACACTATATCTCACGTAGGCCGGAATCGGTCCCTAACTTGGGTCCTGCGGGAATCAATAACTAAAATCCGGACACTATCCTGAGCTAATATCTTAACACATTTCATTACACGGTCCTGACGTTGTCCCAAAGAATGCCCTTTCTCTGTCCTTAAGTGAAGACCTGAGGCTGTGCCTAACTCAGGCCCTGAAGCTTTCCCTAAATGAGGACTTGATTCTGTGACTAACTCAAGCCCTGCTCATGTCTTTAACTATGACCCGAATGCTGACCCAGCAAAGGCACTGATGCTGCGCCTAAGTCATGCCCTGACAGTGTCTCCAGCTAGGGGGCTGATGCTAGGCATCATTCAGGCCCTGACGTTCTCCCTAAGTCAGGCTCTGACGCTGTCCCTACCCGAAGCCCTGACACAGGTCCTAAATTAGGCCCTGCTTCTCTACGTAACTAAGGTCTTGACAGCAACACTAGGTTATTACCTGACACTAGCCCTAGACCTTAACATAAACTTGTCTTTAGCTAATGTCAAATTTAGCTGAAGAGATTCTTTAGGACAAAATTCTTTCATCCTGTGAATTTAGTTTTCTTAAAAAAATAATTTTGAAACTCTTACTAACCTCAAACAAAATGTACTCAACTTCTGTGGAATAATCCTTCATAGCAGCGTGCATGGTTCACTTCTGCATTCGCGTGTGGTGTCCTTCAGGGTGCTTGCAGGAATGGCTCCTCTTTTGCTAACTAAAAGCCTGATGCTGTCCCAAATAAGGCCCAGAAATTAGTCCCGAATCTGTAAATCTGTCCCTAACTGGGGCCTGGAGGCTCATGCTAACTCAGGCCCTGACACTGTCCCTAACAAAAGCCCTGACACTACACCTAACTCAGACCCTAACATGCTCCCTCATTAAGGTCCTGAAACTACTCCTAATTCAGTTCCTCACACGGTACCCAACAAAGGCTATAATGCTAGTCCTAACTCAGGCCCTGACACTGTCTCTAACTAAGGCCCAGCTGCTGCCAGTATCTAAAGTCCTGATATTATCCTGAGCTAATATCCTGACCCAGGTCTTACCAAGGTCCTGAAACTGACCCAGAGTAAGCCTTGATGCTGTCCATAAATGAGATCCTGAGCATCTCCCTAACAGAGGCCCTGATAATGTCTTTAATGAAGACCCTAACGCTGATGCCACAGAGGCCCTTATGCTGCTCCTAAGTCATGCCCTGACAGTGTCTCCAGCTACGGGCCTGACGCTGGGTCTCATCAAGGCCCTGTTCCTCGCCCTAAGTCCAGCGCTGATGCTGGTCCAAAATAAGGCCCTGAGGTTCTCAGTAACTAAGGTCTTGACACTATCCCTGGTCATTTGCTGGCACTATCCTTAGACTTTACCCTAACCCTGTCCCTAACTAATGTCCTGCCTCTTATGCTAACTGAAGCCCGTATGCTGTGCCGACGTCAGGACCTGAATTGACTCCCAACGCCGTGACACTGTCCCTTACTAAGGCCTGGATGTTAGGCCTAAATCAGGACCTGACACTGTCCCTAACTAGGGCCCTGATGCCGTCAATATCTAAAGTCCTCAAACTATCCTGAGCTAATTTACTAACTCATCTCTTACTAAGGTCCTGAAAATGTCCCTAAGTAAGCCCTGACGCTG
>NW_021151876.1:0-2615 GCF_002837175.3 Physeter macrocephalus | reverse complement strand
TTTTTTTTTTTTTTTTTTTTTTACTTCCCTAAGAACTTCTGTTCTCTGCCTATTCATTCCCCCTCTTCCAATTCCAAGCATTTAAAAATCTGTCTAATCCTCAAAACAATTCTGTGTGGTGAGTTTATTATTAAACCCATTTTACTGATCTCAAGTCACAGAGAGGTTAAATAATAATCTTGCCTAAGGTCATACAGTGACAGAGCCAGGGCAGGGACCCTCCCCTGCTGTTGACCGTTATGCTTCCTGTGACCCTGCTAACCCAGGATTGTGTGCCTCGTTGACTTACTGTCCCAGGGGACAATTAGCAGCACCGTGTCCTCCAACACCAGGTAGTGAAGCCGGGGCTGGCTGGGGATAGGGTGATGTTCAGGGTGGAGACGAGAACTCCACCCCCGGGAGAGTTGATCTGGGTGATGGAGAGGTGAAGATTATGTGCTCCATCCCCCAAACAGCACGCAGTTGGCAGGACCTCCAGCAGAGGGACTGCATGGATGCCAGGGTACAGGACATCCGCAGGCAGCCTGGACCCAGTCAGGGCAAAGGTCCCAGACTTGAGTCTAGTGCCGAGAGACTAAGTGCTATGGGCCGTAGAGCTGTCACCTCCCGTCACACCACGCTGGCCTGAAAATTGAGCATCTCAGGGGCCTCCACGAGGAGCTGAGGACCTGAGGCACCTCCCCGGGGTTTCCTGCTAAAGCCCTAGGACCCTCATTTGTCCAAGTGAGGGTAAGCCTGCCACCCAAAGACTGGGATTAGGATTCCCATCAATGCTGAGATATAAAATAAGAAACATATTTTATCTGAGTGCCACAGAAAAAGTCATACAGGTTACATGGTTTTGCAAAGCATTTTAACAAGTGCCATCATTTAATCTTAACAGCAACCCTGCAAGAGAAGGATTATCATTCTCATTTGACAGATGTGGAGAGAACAAAAGCTTAAAGAGGTGGACACTGGCTGAGGCAACGTTGAAATCCAGGAGCCTAACTCCAAATCCATTGCTTGCTTTCTGATACCACGGTGTCAAGGGCATCCTTTGAGGAGACAAAAGAATTGCCCAAAAGTGTCCCATGGGAAATCATCTCGCTACACTGCTAAATCTAAGGGAGGCTGTCGCAAAGCTCTTATAATAGAAAGGCTCAAGAACCAAGTTAAGATGCTTGAATCACATGGTTTCGTGTAGGAATTTAAGACACACAGTGCAAAGCAAGAGGAACAGGGTGGGTATTTGATGCATTTAGGACAGGTAGCAAGTAGGGGAGCAGGACCACATTGCCCACACCCTGGTTTATGCAGAGCCCCCATGTCCCATCTCTGCCTGCTTCCTCCGTCTTCCCTGCTGATGGAATGGTTACAAGGAGCAAAGTTGAGGCTGAAGAGGAAGCTTGACAAATGAAAGGTGCCTGGGACCAACACAGTGTATTTGTTCTATCGGAGGGATGCAGGAGGAATTACCCCTGGCTCAAAGTTGCAGCTCAACAATTACCCTGATAAGCAGCTATGGCTTTCATTTGGCAGAGGATTCTTGGGGCCTGAATGGGAGTCACCAATGGGTGGCTGATTTCAGACACCATTAATGTTGAGTGCCTCCTGTATATTGAATGTATTATGAGTATTTGAAACCTCATGTATATTTAGTGAGTCACAAATATTTGATGCCTCTTGGTCTTTCATCCCTTTCTATGTTCAGCACACACATGCTCTCCTTACTTTACCTATGCTAATGTCTCCCTATGTAACTTATTTATATATACTTAACGCATCTAATGAATTCTGCCTGTGTCTCACAAACTATTAGCTTGGCCAAAAAGTTCGTTCGGGTGTTTTCCCGCAACGGCCTACGGAAAACCCGAACGAACTTTTTGGCCAGCCCAATATCTGCTTCTGTACTTAGTTTCGTTTATTTCCCTTGTTTGTGTTTCTGATTTTACATAGCAGAATTGAATATCTTAAATAATACGGCAAACACATTACAAATGTGTAGGGGAGTCTGTGCAAGAATCTGTGGGGACTGGAAAGTAGGAGCCTTTTGGACTAATGGATACCCAGAGGCAGTCAGATGCAAGGAATGTCTGTGAGTTTTGGAGTTAGACCTGGACTTGAGCCCAGCTCCATCACTGCTTGGGGCACGTTCTTAACCTTGCTGACCCTGTTTCCTCATGTAAAAAGGGTATAAGTACACCTACCTCCCAGTGTTGTTTGCAGATTTAATAAGATAATGCATTAAGCATTAGCACAAGCCTTGCAAATGCTCTATAACTGTAGTTTTAGACTCTGATAAAGGATTCACCTCTTTCCTGTGCCTTTTAAAAAAATTGAGATATAATTGACATTTAACATTAGTTTCAGGTTACAGCATAATGATTCAATATTTGTATATATTGAGAAATGATCACCACAATAAATCTAGTTAACATTTGTCATCATATGTAGTTACAATTATTTTTCTTGTGCTGAGAACTTTTAAGATTTACTCTCAACTTTCAAATGTGCAATACGGTAGTATTAACTATAGTCATCATGCTATATATTACATCCCCATGACTTAGTTATTTTTTAAATTTATTTTTTAACATTTTTATTGGAGTATAATTGCTTTACAATGGTGTGTT
>NW_021151875.1:1935-2616 GCF_002837175.3 Physeter macrocephalus | reverse complement strand
CCCAGCAACAGTGCAAGAGTGTTCTCTTTTCTCCACACCGTGTCCAGCCGTGGTTGTTTGTTGATTTTCTGATGCTGCCCGTTCTAAACGGTGTGAGGTGATACCTCAGTGTACTTTTGATGTGCATCTCTCTAATAATTAGTGATGTGGAGTAGTTTTTTGTGTGCTTGTTGGCCAGCTGTATGTCTTCTTTGGAGAATTGTCTGTTAAGGTCTTCTGCCTATTTTTAGATTGGGTTGTTGGTTTTTTAAAACCGAGCAGCATGAGCTGTTTATATATTTTGGAGTTTGATCCTCGTCCGCTGATTTGTATGCAAATATTTTTCCCATTCTGAGGGTTGTGTTTTCGTCTTGTTCGTAGTTTCTTGTGCTTAGTAAAAGCTTTTATGTTTCCTTAGGTCCCACTTGTATATTTATGCTTTGATTTCCATTACTCTAGGAGGTGGATTACAAAAGATCTTGCTGTGATTTATGTCAAAGAATGTTCTTCCTATGTTTTCCCCTAAGAGATTTATAGTGTCCAGTCTTAAGTTTAGGGCTCTGTTCCATTTTGAGTTTATTTTCGTGTACGGTGTTTGGGAGTGTTCTAATTTCCTTCTTTTAAATGTCTCTGTCCAGTTTTCCCAGAACCAATTATTGAAGAGACTGCTTTTTCTCCATTGTGTATCCTTGCCTCCTTTGT
>NW_021151875.1:0-910 GCF_002837175.3 Physeter macrocephalus | reverse complement strand
TGGATTCTGTTTGCTAGTATTTTGTTGAGGATTTTTGCACCTATTTTCATCAGTGATACTGGTCTGTAATTTTCTTTTATTGTAGTATCTTTGTCTGGATTTGGTATCAGGGTGATGGTGGCCTCATAGAAAGTTTCAGAGTAATCACTCCACGCCAGTTTATTGGCAGTGTTTGAGAAAGATGGTTGTTAGTTCTTTTCTACCTGATGGATGGAATTATCCTGTGAAGTCATCTGGTCCTGGACTTTTGTTTGTTGGACGATTTGTAATCAGAGTTTCAAGTTCATTACTCGTACTGGTTGTGTTCGTATTTCCAATATTTTCCGGGGCAAGTCTTGCAAGCTTGTACCTTTCTAAGAATTTATCCATTTCTTCCAGATTGTCCATTTTATTAGTAGAGCGTTGCTTCTAGTAGTCTCTTACGATGTTTTGTATATCTGTGTTGGCTGTAGTAACTTCTTTTTCATTTCTACTTTTATTGATTTCAGTACTCTTCCTCATTATCTTGATGAGCCTGGCTAAACGTTGATCGATATGGTTTATCTTCTCAAAGAACCAGCTTTTAATTTTTTTGATCTTTGCTATTGTTTTCTTTGTTTCTATTTCAGTTATTTCTTCCTTTTTTCTACGTTTTTCTTCACAGCCCCAACAACCTTCATAGTTTGTTGCCTATTTAGTAAATGATCGGTTCAAATGAACACATCTTCTTCCTTTTTTCTTATTGTTTTTTGAATTTTGGAATGTTGTTGCCTTCTTTTGTTCAGCAGGTTCTTATTAGTTATCTATCTTATACATATTACTGTATATATGTGAATCCCAATCTCCAAATTCATCACACAACCAACACCACACCCTCCGCATTCCACCCTTTGTGGCCATACGTTGGTTCTCCACATCTCTGTATGAACTG
>NW_021151874.1:0-2616 GCF_002837175.3 Physeter macrocephalus | reverse complement strand
ATACATACAGCTCACCTCTGCAGTGGACACATGAGAGACACTTCTTACAGCTGGCTCTCCCATATCCCATACATGTGCTCCATGGAAACAAGCTTTGCTCTCCAGAGAGAGGAGCCGTACTCGTTCGCCATTTGCGCACAAGGATTTCAGGCAGATCTCGAAGATCCCCGAACGAGTGCAATATTCCTGGTGCCTACAGCAAGCCATTTCGTACCCAGCACTCTTGGAATATGACTTCCTTTGAAAGAAAGGGTGCCGGGCAGGGTCCTGGATTCTGAGAGAGACAAACACTTGTCTGCATTGCTCAGGCGAGACACAGGTATAACTGTGCCGAGGAAAATCATTTGAGCACCGGTTTGCTTGAGCACACTTTGTGTCGTTCACCCTCAAGTCGGACTAGATATGCCAGTTTGCGAAAAATTTACGAAAGACATCTTTGCACGGATCGTAAGCCAGAGCTGCTTATCCTCTCCTAGGAAAAGAAGGAGATCGAAAGTTTGTGCTGGTAACATGGCACCAAGGACTTCAGGTTCCCCTTTGGAAGCTTTTCGTTGTATGCGGTAAGAAAAAGCCTTGACTTGCAGTCTGTGGCCACTGCAGGGCTCGGACGGAGGAAAGCTCGCCTTTGCAACCACACTTGTTAACACGCGTGGGAGAGAACACACGCCCTGGTTCAGTCACCTGCCAGAAATACGTACCCGTCCAGGACAGTGTTCTCAGACATACCTTCCTGTAAATGGGAGAGACGAATGGTGGACTGGGCAAGGCTCAGTCTTTGCAGGCCGTCGGCACAGCTTGCTCCCTCAATGGCCTCTGAGCACAGGGCGTCACGCAGCCTTCGCTGAAGCATTTGGCAGGGCTGATTTGAGGGCTCTCGCTGACACTCCTCGGCTAGAGACCTCACAACATCTTGTGGGCCTAAGCGGCCTTCTCTGAAACTCCTCGGGCATTCAAGAGATAAGGGCGGCACTTTCATTTTCCGATGGGAAGCAAGATTTCACAGCAGTGCGCCAAGCCCTCTGGCACTCTCTCCTTTGGCACTCAGAGCTTTTGCACTGCTTGCTTATACCTCAGCACAGCACAGTGTATTCCTGATCCCTTCAACAATGTAGTTCTGCTCTACACTTCAGATATGTCTTCCGTGTGAGATATACTAGAGCGTGTAGTTGTTGTTTTTGATGCTGAGGTACGCTTCCCTCAGGGACTCTCAGGGTGAGACATGTTGCCAGAGGCGGTCTGCAAGGCCTTGCGATGGCATCCGTTGGCGGCCGTGCTGGCTGTCCCGTTGGAACAGCAGATGGAAATATCAGCTATCCAAGTTTACCAACCATACCATTGTGCGTGTCAAAGGGAAATGTATAGCTTACCTTTAGAGTCTTATACTCTGTGAGACAAACATGGTGTGGGTAGCTTGGTTCCTAGTGTTTCAGGATACTGAGGGAAACTTCGCACACTAAGAGGGATGAAGAGGATCTCTTTATTGTCCGCTCAAGTCCATTTCCAGGAACACCTCAGAGTCCTTTGTAAAGAGCGTTGTGTGAATGGCCTGAGGAAGAAGACACTCAGGGCTGCAGTAGGGTGGCTGGCTGAACTCTCTCGCATGGCACACAGCACCCTGTACTTGCACCTTGCCTGTGGGAAATGCATACATACTGTGATGAGGAAGAGACAAGGGATGCAGGTCGTCTAGTGGATTCCCACTTATTTGGAGATGAAAACAAAGAAGCTTTCCATGAAACTCGAGACAGGCTTACTATGTGCAAGTCGACGCACAATGGTACAACCCTTTCCTCCCGCCCGCTGGGACACGTTCCTTACCTTGCCGGAACAGAGGGAATGAGGCTTTGTTGATCCAGATAGTGGGAAACGGATATAGAAATTCTGGAAGAAACGAGGCCATCCTTCCCTGCACTACTTCGTGTGCTGCCACTTGGCCTTTGGCACAGAGTGCCTCGAGCGGCGTTCTCGAGGGACTCGAAAGAGCCCAGTTACAGGAATGTTAATCACGAAGCTTCCTACACCGCCCTTCACGTACATCTTCTCCTCCAGGAACAAATCACGGAAAGGTAGTGGAATCTTACGGTGAGAAATAAGGGGCTGCAAACCTATGCTGAAAGGCCGGTTTCACGTGGCCTTCTGAAAAATCCTGCCCTGCACGTTGACTGAGATCACTGCGAGTTACATCCCTACCGAAAAGCACTTCCAGTTCCCAGCTCTTCTAACTTAGAGACCACGTCTCTCCACGCCTCCTGAGGCACGTAATCCTTGCATGCACCAAGGAAGCCCTCATAAGGGAGACTCCGCACCTATGACGATCGTTTGAATTTCCTGTTCTTTTGGGAGGCTCTGCGATCTTTGCACGATGAGAAGGCCCGTCGCTTGTATAATCCACTCGTCTCCAGTGTTCAGCAGACACATGAACACGCCCATACGTCCTCACAGTTACACGCCCCTGAAATGAATCCTTCCCCACGTCGACACCCGAGGTGAGTTCCATAGCCCAGGAACCACGTGCCTGTCCGATATTTCCCATAAGCTGCCGAAACACACCCACGGACATTACATAGGCAAGGTTGTCTTTCCAGGCCCTGGGAAAGGCATTCAACCCTCATGGAT
>NW_021151873.1:0-2616 GCF_002837175.3 Physeter macrocephalus | reverse complement strand
ATCAACCAAAAAATTCAAAAGAGGGCAACCTTCCGAGAAGAGAATTTCAAGAGTTTTATTGTACTCACAGTTTTTTCTGTTTTTTTTTTTCAGAATTATAAAAAGGCGTGGAAAAATGCTGAACATTAGGAATTATTAAAGACATGCAAATAAAAATTACAAAAACCTATCAGCTCACACCTGTCAGAATGGCCATTAGCAAAAATTCTGCAAACAATAAATTCTGAAGGGGTTGTGAAGAAATGCATACTCCCGGTTCTAAGTGGGGCGTGGTAAGAGCCACAGATGAAAGCACAAGGGAGGTGCTTTGATAAGGTAAACATTGAGTTACCATTAAATCAAGCATAGCAACTGCTGGGCCTATCGCACGAGAAGTTGACAATCAAAAAGACACAGGTTGGCAATCCTACACTCCAGCAATATTTACCATAGCCAACACTTGGAAGCAGCGAAAATGTCCATCAACAGAGGAATGCACAAAGAAGAAATGGTCCATGTACACAATGGAATATTACTCCAATAAAAAATATAAATTCAATTTAAAAAATAGACATAGGTAAGGAGACTTCAGCTTTGGGGGGTTTATCCAGGCACGCAAAATGTCTTGAGGTAAGTAATGGCCACAATATTTCAAAATGTGGCACATACTTCCAGAAAAGTATTTGAAGAGGTAAGCTGTACACGCACTTTGAGGAAAACAATGACATCCCTGAAAGCTCAGTTTCAAGGGATTATGAGATGTATGCAAATGCAACTACAAAGAGGTATCAGATCACACCAGTCAGAAGAACCATCAGCAACCAAACTACAAACAATAAATGCTGAAGGCGTGATGGAGAATTGCATACCCTCAACGTTAAGTGGGACTTAACCTGGTGAGAGCCACTAATGAGAACAGAATGGAGCTGGCTTTACAAGGTAAACACTGAGCTACGAGATGATCCAGCAGTCCCACTCCTGGGCCCATAACCTAAGCCAACAGAATTGGAAAGACACAGGCAGGCAAATCTGCATTGCAGCAGTATTACAACAGCCAAGACATGGAAGAAAGCAAAAAGTCCATCAACAGATGAGTGGGCAAAGAAGAACTGGTACATGTAAAGATGGAATATTAGCCAAGGAAAAAATTGGCACAATGCCATTTGCAGCACCATAGATGAGTCTAGAGGTAATCACCCAAATTGTCGTAAGTCAGAAAGCGAAAGACACATATCCTGTGATATCACTTGTAGGTGTTACCTAAAAATTGATATCACTGAACATATTTCCACAGAGAAAGGCAATCGCAGATTCATTCAACAGACTTATGGTTCACCAATGGAAAGGTGTGAGGATTGTATACATTAGGATATTGGGTTTTACAGAGATATACAATCACACGTGAAATATATAATACCCAAGACCTATGGAATACCAAGAGAAGACTACTCAACATTGTGTCCTAACCTACACGGACAAAGAATCCAAAGAAGAATAGATATACGCATATGTGTAAAAGAGCCACATCTTGCACACCTACAACAAGCAAAACATTGTAATCAAACTTGCTGTGATAAAAAATTAATATTAAATTAAAAAAACGAAGAAGAAGTAGTGGGGCATAAACTTAAGGGGCTTTTTCCTGGCACATTCCATTCTCATTTACAACACAGAACCGGACTTCCATTGAGGCTCTGTTGCCCTAGTAACCAGATTTGGTAAAGGAGAACTGCTGCCGCCTTGTGGCCGTTTCTCAAAACAGCAGCTTTAAACCCAGCGCTAATGGTCACTTGATATTCAAAATAATTGCAGGCCTCTAAATGACACCTGCCCTCATAACAAATCCTGGGTCGTAAATCGAGCCAAAGACTCAAAAAGACGTGCACATTTCAAAACGACAATTTCAAGAGGCATATTTTACGCACATTTTGTCTTCTCTTTCTTTTTCTTTCTTTCTTTTTTTGGTAAAATAGGGATGGAAAAATGCTCAACATCAGGAATTAATAAAACCATGCAGAATCAGTTCACAAAAACGTTCATTTCACAGCCGTGAGAATGGTCACCAGTAAAAAAGTCTACAAATAAAAATTGCTGAAGGGGTTTTAGAGAACTCTGTACCCTCTAGCTGCTCGTGGGATGTAACCTAGTAATAGTCAGTAGTGTGAACAGAATGGAGGTGCGTTTACAGGTACAAATGGAGCTACCATGTGATCGGGTAGGCCCACTAATGGGTCTATCACCTTAGTAGCACAAAATCAAAAAGACACAGGCTGGCCATCCTGCACTGCAGCAACATGTACCATGGGCAAGACTTGGATGAAACCAAAATGTCCATCAACAGAACACTGCACCAAGAAGAAGTGGGCCATGTACAAAATGGAATATTAGCCATTGAAAAGCATAGAACACTGCCTTTGGCACCACCATAGAACGATCTAGAGATAATCACCCAAACTGAAGTACGAAAGCGACCGAAAGACAGACATCCTATGACATCACTTATAGTTGTTACCTAAAAATTGATACCCATGAAATCATTTCCAAGAGAAGGCCGCGCATAGATTCAGAAAACCAACTTATGTTTAATCAAATGGAAAGGTGTGAGGAATGTATGAATTTCGATACGGGGGTTAACAG
>NW_021151871.1:0-2619 GCF_002837175.3 Physeter macrocephalus | reverse complement strand
CACACACACAAAAAGCTGTGAGTTATTGGGAGAGCACTGGATTTGGAAACAGATAAACTGTTATGAGCCCCAACTTCTCACCAATAAAATGGGGATAATAACAGATCTTTGGGTTGTTGTGGAAATTAATTAGTATCTGTGGAAGTGAATAAAAGGTATTAATGTTATGAAGGAGATGTAGTCTGTAGTAGCCCTAATTTTTTTTAGATGACACTGTTGTTGTTAAGGGGTCCTGGAATGGCCTATCCCACCATATCTATTGTCTAACTTAAAAGGATTTTTATTTATTAAACGTTGAATTAATGAATTTCACCTTCAGAGGAAAAAAAAAAGAATGAAAGCAAGAAATATTCTGCTTTACCAGCTAAGAAACTATATCAGGACTCTTTACCATGAGAATTTCAGATTGGGTTCTTTTACTAAAGTCTTCCTGTTTATTGTTTAGGTTACCTTCATAAGGATTTGTAAAAGCTAAAAAGAACACATACACTTGTTTTCTCTTAGGGCTGTCAAAGAAAAGAAAATCTAAAGAGCCACACCCAATACCTAGGCCTAGGGAAGGTACTTTGTGTGTCTTGAAACTGAAGAAGAGTGGAGGGGGACAGCTCAAGAGACAAGAACTTAGGCTGAATTTTTAGGGCATAAAAGGAGCTCGCTTACAGCTAAGAACATGGTCTTTGGCTTGGACAGAGGGTGTGCTTAAATAACTAGAAAGGGATACCCTTCCCAAGCTGGTTTGAGAGAATAGTTTAGTGTGGAAATTTCAAATGGCTGTAAGACTATAGGCAAGTCACTTATATTTTTGTGCCCTAGTTTCCCCATTTATAAGGTGGGGATAACAGTAGTCTCTACCTCATGGGGCTGTTTGAGGATTTAATGAGATAACATATAAAAGTGTTTAGAATTATGTCTGGAATGGGGTGAAACCCTCAATACGTGTTGTTATTAGTAGTAGACTATCAGATAGGCCAGGCTCCTCTGTCTGTAGCAAGCAGACAGGTCTTACTATTGAGTTTACTGATTTTTTTGTCAAACATCTTTATTGGAGTATAATTGCTTTACAATGTCGTGTTAGTTTCTGCTGTATAACAAAGTGAATCAACTATATTCACTTATATCCCCATATCCCCTCCCTCTTACACCTCCCTCCCACCCTCCCTATCCCACCCTTCTACGTGGTCACAGAGCACCAAGCTGATCTCCCTGTGCTATGCATCTGCTTCCCACTAGCTATCTATTTTACATTTAGTAGTGTATATATGTCCATGCTACTCTCTCACTTCGTTCCAGCTTACCCTTCCCCCTCCCCGTGTCCTCAAGTCCATTCTCTATGTCTGCGTCTTTATTCCTGTTCTGCCCCTAGGTTCATCAGAACCATTTTTTTCTTAGATTCCATATACATGTGTTAGCATATGGGACTACAAGTAACTCAATTTCGTTTCTTTTTATGGCTGAGTAATATTTCATTGTATATATGTACCACATCTTCTTTATCCATTCATCTGTTGATGGACACTTAGGTTGCTTCCATGTCCTGGCTATTGTAAATAGAGCTGGCAGGAGGATTCTTAACCCCTGTGCCACCAGGGAAGTCCTGTTGTTTGTACTTTTGTTGTTATATCTAAAAAATCATTCCCTAACCCAAGGCCATGGAGATTTACTCTTAGGGTTTTTTTTTTCTGAGTTATAGTTTTAGCTCTTACATTTAGGTCTGTAATTCATTTTGAATTAATATTTGTGTATGGTATGAAATATAGGGGTCCAACCTCATTCTTTTTCATATAGCTATTCAACTGTCCAAGCACTATTTGTTGAAAAGACAGCTCTTGCTCAATCAAATTGTCTTGGTATCCTTGTAGAAATTCAATTGACCGTAAATATGAGTTTATTTCTGGGTTCTCAATTCTATTTCATTGATGTAAATGTCTTTCCTTGTACACCATAACACTATCTTGATTACAGTAGCTTTGTATTTAGAGTTTTTAAATTTTATTTATTTATTTATTTATTTTTGGCTGCCTTAGATCTTCGTTGCTGCGTGCAGGCTTTCTCTAGTTGTGGCGAGCAGGGGCTACTCTTTGTTGCGGTGCGTGGGCTTCTCATCGTGGTGGCTTCTCTTGTTGCCGAGCATAGGCTCTAGGCGCGCAAGCTTCAGCAGTTCTGGCTTGCGGGCTCTAAGTAGTTGTGGTGCACGGTCTTAGTTGCTCCACGGCACGTGGTATCTTCCCGGACCAGAGATTGAACCCGTGTCCCCTGCACTGGCAGGTGGATTCCTAACCACTGCGTCACCAGCGAAGTCTTGTATTAAGTTTTGAAATTGGGAAGTGTGAGTCCTTCAGCTGTTCTTCTTTTTCAAGATTGTTTGGCTATTCTGGGTCTCTTGGATTTCCACATGAATTTTAGAATCACCTTGTCACTTTCTGCAAATAGATGAGATTTGTTTAAGGGGTTAAGTCTATAAAGAGTTTGAGGAGAACTGCTTAAGTACTGTATTCATAATACTAAACTTAAGTTCTGCCTATTTTATCCTTTCTTACAAAAGTAGTTTTTTTTACTTTTAATTTTCTATAACAATTTTTTTTTTTTTTTTTTTTTTTTTTTTTTTTTTTTTTTTTTTTT
>NW_021151870.1:2185-2620 GCF_002837175.3 Physeter macrocephalus | reverse complement strand
GTGGATTCTGGGTCGTTCCTCATTCCCCTCTAAAGCACGCCGCGGGGAAAAGCGCATCTGCTGTCGCTGACTCTAAGGACATTGGTGGATAAACCACAAGCGCACGTGAGGTGTCTGCATACGCTTTTCCACGCGCCCAATCATGCCTCAGAAATACCGGTGAAAACTCACGGATACGGGAAACTGGAACGACGCGCGCGCCTGCGTTGTGTACGTCTTTTTGCAGGAGCTGCGCTAATACTGCCTATACGTAATGCGGCTGCAAAAGAGGTCCAGGACCGGTTTCCCCTTGTAAGGCGCTGGTTTACGTACGCGGTCTGTGTATAAGTGCACGCGTGTGCGTCCGGAGAAGTGCGCGAGACGGATGGGCAATGGCTTAGTCAGATTTCTCGCGTTCACCACACGCGTGTGCGCCTTGCAAGTCTGTGCTCCTTA
>NW_021151870.1:0-196 GCF_002837175.3 Physeter macrocephalus | reverse complement strand
TACCTGCATGGCCGGGCGAGCAAACATGCAGATCCTTCATGCCGGTCAGGTAAGCAAATATTCGGTTAACATGCGAGGTCAATGAGATTAATGTCTGCCTTGTCGCAAGTGTAGATAAGGGAGGCAGCGCGCGTACTTGTAGGGACACATGCTGTAGAGCCACACACTGTGTGTACGTGTGTGTGTGTGTGTGTGT
>NW_021151869.1:1112-2620 GCF_002837175.3 Physeter macrocephalus | reverse complement strand
GGTAGCTTGCTGCAGAAGTGGGGGAACTCGCACCTGCTGTTTATTCAAGTGAGTCTGTTGTTTTAGCTGGTTGGTTGCACGTGCACCAGTTGAGCCCTACGAATTTACACACACACACACACACAGTGTTGTGCGCATACAGCAGAGACGCACGCGGGGTATATTTACGCCGACGGGCTGGGCGACCACCCGGGGAGTGTGACAAGAGACGGTCCCGCCTTTCTGCCCACGTGGTTTGGCTAAGAGCTCCGCGTGGAGACAGTTTTTCGATGAAAGCGTTCCTGTTGCGGCTTCTGCTTTGGAAGAGACTCTACTGCTATATCTGCGGATCCCCGCGGCTGCTGCAGGCCTCACAAGTACCTCTGCTTTCGAAAACTTCCGCCCTTACGTACACTTCACAAGGAAGACGCGAAGGCTCTTCCGGCAGTGTGACACTGGAGTGAAGCCGAAGCAAGTACACACGGACATGTTTTACGTGCCGCGAGTCTTCGAAATGCGAGTAGTGATAGGTGCATACATACGCAGATACACAAATACTTGCAATCACACAGATACCCATGTCTGCACAAAGATCTGTGCTTGTCCAAATGTCAACCCCTCCTCATGCCGTCCCCTAACGTTTTCTATATCTCCCGGTAACTCGACTGCATGCGCACGCCTGCGTGGAGTCGAACTTCTTACTCTGCGACCTGCAGGAAATGCCTGTTGGGCTCCAATGCCACACGAGTACAGCCCCAGCAGTGCGTCTGGCGCGTGCAGGTGCACGTACGCAGCTATACGTGGAGGGTCGTCTTCTACGCAACGAGAGTCCTGCTGGTAGACTCGATAACCCTGCGTATGTGCATTTGCTTCTTCCTGTGTGTCTATATCTGTATATTTCCGAAGATTTGTACACATAGTCCTGGACACAGACAGATCTCACACACGCAGATACGTGTATGTGTGTGTATGAAGCAGACTGGCGCGTTCTGCAGCTCTCAACGTACAAGCGTATCCGTGTCCACCCCACACGCGACCCAGCATGCAAATATTTCATGCTCGTACACACGTATACACCTGGCACGCGTCAGCACTGTGCAAGTGCAACTTGAAAGCCGTACAAAGGTTTATTGGCAGATTAATATATTTGAGGAAATCGCTCCTGAGGCTCTGCATCCAACGAGGGCGAGCACTTCTCTCAATGGCGCAAGCATGTGTTGCAGTGCAGGCGGAGCGGAGAAGAAATCCAGAGCGGACGTGCACTTTTTATTTGTGCACGTGTATACGTGCGTGTGGTCGTCGTGTGCTGCTTGCTGCTCGGATGAGAGATACACGTGTTGCTGCTGCCCTGGCGGTGGCCATACAGTTCGAGCTGCTGCTGCAGCACGGTGACGCAGGATGATGCAATAGCCCCTTCCCGAAATGTGGCTCTTTTTCTTCGAAAGAGGGAAGGCGCTACACGCAGAAGAAACGTGCGGTCGATGTGCGTCTGCTGCTGCTGCTGTGCTGCTACTACATGCCGCTGCCTG
>NW_021151869.1:0-547 GCF_002837175.3 Physeter macrocephalus | reverse complement strand
TGCACTACACGTAACTCTTTTTTTTCGTTGTGCGCATGCAACAGAACACGTCTGCTGCACGAGGTGCGTCTGCTCTCATCGTGGGACTGGTGCCGCAGTTGCTTCTCTCCTGCTGTGCTGCTCTCCTCCTGCAGTTTTGTAGCGGCTTCGACTGCTGTTGGTTTCCTCCTCGTCGCTACTTCTGCTGCAGCAGCTGCTGCTGCTCCTCCATTTCTCAGTTGTAGGAACGCCAGCAGGCTGCCGGGCTGTCCCGTCATCTCCCCTCTCCTCGTAGCCAGGACAAACTCAAACGGAAGTTAAAATATTTTTTAAAAAAAAAATTGAGTGAACAGTTTTCCATGAAATCACTGCTAGGGAGACAGTGGAGCTGCAGGAGAAAAAGTCAAACAACTCGCAGGTTTCCATTGGCTTTCCTGTAGTATTACATATATAGATAGCTGCACCGCTTATGTATGAGAACCAGCTAGCTCACTCAAATTGGACAGTAAGCATGTCTCTCTCACCGGGGAACATGTCCACCCTCCTTCTTTACACGCGTTTGTGTATG
>NW_021151868.1:2035-2620 GCF_002837175.3 Physeter macrocephalus | reverse complement strand
ACCGTAGTGCGGTGCGAGCACAACGCCAAGTTTCTCGTGCATATGTTCCACCTACCCGTCCACCCAAGTAAGTGTTTTACACGAAGTCCGGGTGCAACGCTGCACCGTCGTCACTAAGAAGTATCAGTCCAATGGAAGAACGCTGTCCAGTCCCAAGAACTGGGCGTCTCTGGAATTTTTTCTGGGTAGGAAGCTACTAATACAAAGTTACAGGTGTGCTGGCTTCCCCCCCACAGCGGACCTCACCGGCGTTGCTTCCGACGGCTGGCCCCGGTACTCCATACCACTGCCCGTGCGCCATGGGGCCTGTGTGGTTGTCGTTGTGAGAGAAAACTACCGCGGACGAGCCTGTACCATCCGTCTGTTACCCCGGCATCGTCATGCTTCGTAGATAGATTTCGCGCATCCTGATCTGTCTGCCCGCTCCGCCGCAACCAGCCTTCCCACCTGGTTCACCAGTCCTAGCTGAAGGACCTTCGAACCCGGTAGAAACGGCGACCAACAGGATGCGGCCGTTGACACACACATTCAGTCACTCCTCCCAAGAGGAGAGAAAAGTCGAAACGCCCACCTTTGCGAATGCTG
>NW_021151868.1:0-1684 GCF_002837175.3 Physeter macrocephalus | reverse complement strand
TTCTCCAGTGTGCGTTGCCTTGTAGAACACAAACATTCTCTCGCCTAACTCTCCTTCACTGGGCTTCCCACTTCCTCCTTCTCCTAGCGTACCGTCACAACTCACAAACACACTGCACCAGTTGCTACGTCTCGCGGTTCTTCAAGTGGCTCCGGTTGACGCCCTACCGTGTCACCGCCCCGCCCAGGGCCGACCGCTTTCTTTCGTTAGGGTTGTGGATCAGTTCGCGTCCTAACTCTCTCCTGATGCGACTCCTCCGACTTCGTCACGGGTACATGACGTCGCTGCTGTGTTTCATCCTGTCTCTCCCAATTCCTTCGCTATTTACGCCCAGATATATTTGAAATCAAAGGAGGGCTTCACATTTCGCTACATCTAGCTCATAAATGAGTGCATGGGTAGAGTTTCACGCCCATGCTTGTGTAGCACTTTGCCAGACTTTACGCATGTGTACGTGCAAACGCAATGAATTCACCACCCTTCTTGTGTGTATCCTCCCTTTTCGAGAAACTGCAAGCGTTCGCGTGCTTCCTCACATTGAGAGCGATACAAGGATTGTGAGCGGCTACGTGTACACACGCGTTGGTCACCTGTGTGCACCGCTCACTCTTAAGCGCACTCTCTACTCCGCGCACGTACCCACGACCATATTACGCCGGGTACGCAGTGCCAGTCTTTGCCGCGGCCCGCATATGCGCTGACGGCTTGTTCTGGTCGACCTACGCGTATAAGAGCGCCGCACAATCCTCCTGAATTACCGTCTTCGTGTCAAGGGCGTTGTACATTTTTATGAATGTTGCAACTCCTCTGTTCAGTCGAGGGGAAGGAGACAGCAGCAGCCGCCGCGTGGAAGACAAGCTCCAGCAGCAGGTAGTCTTGCGGCCGGAGCGGCAGCGACAGTCTGTGGACGTGGCTTGTGGAGAGAAGGGACGGCCGTTCCCTTTGGCCGTTGTGGTACCCACCATCTACGGCTTCCCCCGTAATAGTGTTGCTGCTCTATGGTTGTGTTTGGACTGTGTATCCCTATCAATAGTACTGCTCGGCAGTGCCTGCATGGTAGTTTTATCTCCGTATATTCATACATCCTAGGAGTTCATATCTAAGGACAGAAATCTTCCTGCATAGATGTGAGCCAGTACATACAAGAATCCCGCACGCCTACCGTAGCTTACACCTTTTTGACTGCAGCAGTGGACTGTGAATGGGCACGGCTGTGGTTGAGGATGCTCTGCAGACACGTCTGTGTTCCCCGTGTCTGGTTGAGCGAGTTTAGCGGCAGCGACCCTAGGTGGAGCAATTCCAGCTTTTTCAGCACCTGCAGCGGCAACTGCAACAGCTGCCAAGTTCTGCCCCACCCATACTCAGTGGCTGGCATTTTTTTCGGTAGTTGCATGCAAAACTCCTTCCCCTGTGAGCTGCAGAGGAGGGAATCATCAGCAGAAAGCAACAAGTACGGCAGCACGCCAGCAATTGCGTACCGAGTGCATCTGCCGCGATCCGAACAGCTGTGGCAACAGCTTCACCAGCAGCAGCCGCATAACCTTGTGATAGCAGCGGCAGCGAATGCCTGCCGCAGAGCGCAGGAGATCGAACAGCAGCACTCGTGGCAGCAGCATCAGCAGCAACGGTATAAGCAGCACTGCAAGGAGTAGTTGTCCCGGTCAGTGAAAGCGACAATTTCTAC
>NW_021151867.1:0-2621 GCF_002837175.3 Physeter macrocephalus | reverse complement strand
CAGGTAGAAGTGCACACCGTGGGGATAAACATTGTAGAAACTACTACACATACCATGACTACTCCAGCACAGAACATATGAAATAGGAAACACACATACATATGTACGTCGATGCCGGCGCAGAGAAACGTGAGTTCTCCCATGCAGCCCGGCGGGACGGTCCTTCTGGACATTCTGCTGAATTTTTCAGTTGCTGTTATAGTGTTTCTGTCCCTGTTTGCAAATATACGACTGTACATATTTCAGTGTATGTGTGCGGACGTACACATAAGTGCTACACGTCCCTCTTTGAAACAGAGAACTCGGTTCACACTCCCCGGTTCCTGGCGTTGACAGGGTGATGCCTCTAATACTCATTTCAAAGACCGCTTGCGAAAAAGATACCTTCACCTCCTTTGCTGCGGAGTCCCCGCCATCCACCGATTTCCTGTTACACTTCCCTTACGAGAAAACAAACGGCGACCGTTCTTACACGTAATGCCTCCTCTCTTCCAACGTTACACTCCTTTCACATGCCTCATTTGTTCTTCCTCTCCACATGTGCTCCTCAAGTCTTTGAAAAACCTCTGTTTTCCCCTCATATACAATATACACATGCAGTTCAGCAGGTATTTGTCAATGTCTCCTATACTCCTCTCGTCTATGTCCATACGTGCACGTATCTGTTTTGGCACTTGTACACATCCGTAGATAGTAAAAGTATGCGCGCTCACGCACAGCTCCCAATTATTCTCTTATAATATACATATGCGTGTGTATATATATATAGATAGATAATTATGGCTTGCTATTGTTTTTTCTCACCTCATACGTGGACGTGTCTCTCGGCATATTACTGTTGTGCCCTTTTACATGAATATACATGCACGCACGTATTGCTATTGCCTTCTCATTCGCACATATAACTTGACACGCTGCTATTGTTTTATGTCTGTATGAGGTTTGCACGCAGATACCTTTCAAAATCTCTTCAGAATCTTCTATTACACAGTCAAATGCCACTGTGGTTATCCTGTTCATAGACATGAACTGGTTGATACTGGACTCTCCTGTACGCACATAGCCTTGTGTGCTGCTGCCAGTTTACGATTGAGCACGTTCCTGCACTCTATTTCAACGTACGTCCATGTCACTCTCTCATCTTTTGCGCCACGTCTCTTGCTTCCTTAATGGCTTTAACAACCCGCGTCTATATCGTCACATCCATTTCTGCACATCTTTTCTCCATTGTTAATCGACATCTTCCCGCCAGCGACACTTTCAACAGGGGAGATATTCGGGGCGCCTCTGCATCTCCCTCTACAATGTCGACTTTTATATAAGGTCACTGTTACTGGATTTTGCCTACTTGAATAATTTTTTTTCTCCCTTTTCGGCGAATCTACTGGTTAAGGTATTGCTTTCCTAAAATTTCTTTACTCTGGTCCCAGAGGCATCGTGTTTGACTGGTTTGGGGTAGAAGACTCTGACGAAAACTCAATGAAACGTGCACAGCATAGAAGTCTCACACGTTAGTGCTTTCCCACCGACAAGACACAATTCAGATTCGTCACCGTGCACCTTCCTGTGTTGGGCATACCTCCTCTTGACACAGAGATGGAAAAGCTGTTCTTGCGTTGCAGAGTCGGGATTCCATTTTCCCGATTCAATTGTTTCACGTGTGTGGCGGCGGGCGACGCCGCACATCCACACTCTGTAAGTCTTCTCGTTAGCAAGACACTACAACAGGGGAGCCCCGTAAGGCGCTGGCCAAGGTCAAATGCAGACACCACAACAAACAAGCGAGAAGCGTCATGGGGGAGCACTCACAGAGGTCCCTCGGCATCACTAGTGCCGTTGCTGCTGAAATCGAAAACGCCACAACCGATTACTCTGCATACGTGGGGGGGCGCTACGTTGTAGACTTGCCAGAGCAATGAGGCCACATGAGTTTGGAACCACGAAGAGCGACAGCGGGGATGCAGCACAAGACAACGGGACTAGGTGATGCGGGGCAGATAAGAATTGCCGGCTTGCATAAGGTCGCGCAAGCGTCAACCCTGAGATGGAGAATGACAGAATTCCGCTTTCGGACGTACAAAAACAGCCGAAGACAGCCTGCTAACGGGGGCGATTCAAATATTGCGTGTAGCTCTTGTAAAGAAAGGTACTTTGTGTAATTGAATGTGCAGCCAGACAGAAAAGGCAACAACAGTAGCAGTTAAAGTGGGACGCGTATCGTCGTCCAGTAGCGTTTGCAAGGACACAAAACGACGCAGTGGCAGCGCGACGGAGGAACAACCACAAGAATCTGTGGGACTCGAACAGCGTTAACAGGGGAGGTGGCAAAGAAAGCACGATCAACAGTGCTTGCAGCGGTAGCCCGGATGACCGAAGTCCGCAGAGGCGCAGACATGCCGCCACGGCCGCAACCTCATAAGCTGCACGGTGCCCCCAGGGCAAACAGCAGTACGCTGAGCGAACGTGGTAGTAGCCGTCAGGAAGGAAGAGGTGTCAGCGCAAGGGTCTCCTGAGGAGGAAGGCCTGAAAGCACTGTGTGATGCCAGGGCAGCAGCTGAAGGGGCTATGGAAAAGAGCAGGTGACCGCAATTGGAAGAAAAGCGTACCGCACGGTGCCTTGC
>NW_021151866.1:1720-2621 GCF_002837175.3 Physeter macrocephalus | reverse complement strand
CATTTCACTTTTCCCTCCCTCCGCGTACGAAGCGACGACCTGTCGAGGCGTGTATCTCGCGCGCATGGGGAACTCGCTCTCCTCACGCTCCGCGCTCCTGGCCGAAGCTCTCAGACGTCCTCGGCTGTGTGGACGTGTAGCGCCACAGTTTCTAGCTACCACGTGCATCCTCGTCGCTTCCTCTGGATGTACGCGTGCGTGCGCCGTACTCCTCTACGGCTCTCCTGCGAAGTTATTGCAACACGTCTAGGTCGTCTTCGTACTCCTTTTCCTCCGCCTGCACATCTCCCGGCACCGCGCTGTACCTGCGCACGTGCAGAAGTGTTTACGTATAACAGCCCGCCGCTGGTTCTGCCTTATCCACTAACGCGCGCAGAAGTGTTCTCTCTCCCAGGGTATGCTAACGACTCCAGGCGTTCGGCTGAAAAAACGTCCAGCGGGCTACATTCGTTTGTGTGTGTGTGTGTGTGTTTGCATGGACACGTACCCGGGTATCTGTGGCTCTCTCTCTTTCTCCGTACGTGGATACGATCTACATGTATGAAGAGGAAGAGACAGAAGGAGGGGAACTGAATACCTGGTGCATATGACTCACGTAACCGTCAGCCAAATGGGGCATAATGTGGACACTTGTCTGTGGATGTATCCGTGCGCCAGTTCCAAGACATGAATGTGCAGAGAGAGAGAGAGGTGAAGGTGACACTGGCTCTACCCCACGCGTAGGCCTCACGTGTGTGTGATCTAAGTGGACGTAGTTGACTGCTCCCTTTTTACATCGGGAGCCACTGTGTGGAATACGGTGTCACACTTGTAGGAGTACGCACGCGTACAGGTAGCTGCGCATGCAGAACACTGCGTTTCTCAAGCACACAAGAGTTACGGCAGTGCCGCAGGGAGAGCA
>NW_021151866.1:0-831 GCF_002837175.3 Physeter macrocephalus | reverse complement strand
CGTAGCAGTTCCCTCGCTGATGTCCACGCGACTGCTGTCTTTCTATTCTGCTTCTGACGCTAGTGCTGCTGCTACGCTGCTTATTTTGTTGGTGCTGTCATTTGTTCTGGTGCTGCTGTTGACGTCGTGTACGCCTGCTACCAGACGAGGTTTTACAGCAGCAGCACCAGCAGCAAGAAGTTGTAAGACCTGCTGCTGCAGCTTCTCTACTACTGTATAGCACAGCCAAAAACCTTAAGTCTATAAAGTTGCGTGTATGCTTGACCACTGTAATTCGAGTGAAAGACAAACTTCACTTTCCTGCTGATGACGCAGCTGCCCTCTAGCAAACCGCATGCACGACACTCTGCTGCTGTTGTCACTGCTGCCTCAGATGTTGCATGTTTCAGTTCTGTTGTTGCTCGTTTGCTGCCCTCTTGCCAACACTCCCCAAACGAAGACGGCAGAACAGCAGCAGCAACAGCAGAATCAGCAGAAGCTCCAGTAGAAGCGAGTGCAGTGCAGGCAGGAACAGGAGCAGCTGCTGCTGCTACACCGGCGACAGGAGAAGTAGGTTCAACGCCAGTGACCGTTTCAGCAGCAGCGGTTTTTTCTTCTGGTGAGCTAGCGTCTTGCCGAGGACTTTCTCCAGGAAGAGGAGAGAGCATGTATAATTGCGATTTGCTGCCTGGTGTGCACCAGAACTTGAATCGCCCCATGTTTATCCACCGAAATTTTTCTTCTTCGGTGTCCTGTTGTTCTGAGAAAAGGTTGTTTCTCGCTTTTTCAACAAAGCCCTTTTCTCTGTAGCCACGGAAGGCAGAGAGACTTTTACTGCTTCTACTCGGCATC
>NW_021151865.1:1158-2623 GCF_002837175.3 Physeter macrocephalus | reverse complement strand
CCAAGGAAGTCGGCACCCCCCTGCCCTAGGTGAGCTCATCTGAGAAAAAAACTCTGCTCATATTTACTTCAAAAAACTCTTATGCGAAATCACCATTTCCTCAAGGAGAGTGTCATCGTGCGTTCCAAATTCAACAGAAGCTCAGTTCCTGGTGTAGCACTGCACGCTTATGGAACATGCACAGGTCTCTGTGGCAAACTCCAGCATCCTTCTTTTAGGCAGTTCGCTACACGAAAAAGAGGACATAGAAAAAAGTAAATCAGCCAAGGGCCCTGTGGGTAACTTGTGTCTCTTAGGAATTGCTAGGCTCAACATGTCCTTAGGCTGAGAGTCAACCTGGCATTGGGAGAGGGATCGCACAAGACATGTTTCCTTTTTTGAAAGCTCCATTCATGTGGCGTGGAAGCAACCTGAAAAGCATGCTTGTGGCATGGTTTTAGTCTCTGCCCGCAGGCTTCAGAGAAGACAATGAGTTTCTCGAAAGAAATCTTCTGCTTCCTCTTCCTAGCTAGAAGCTCATCCTGCACGGCTCTATAGCAAATGTGAACCTCAACGTGAGCACTAGCCTCGAAGTAACGACCAGATTTGCCTTGCCTAACGGACCCGTGCAGGGTCCCCCAAAGCACATAGACGCGGTTCTGCTTTAGTTTGCCGGCAGGAGGCTTTTCGGTTCTCATTGCAACCTCGCGTCAGCCACCGTTCGGTCTCAGAACCCTCTGTACCTCCACGATGCTCTGGGCCCCTTAAGCCATATCCAGCCTCGTAAGCCCTGCAGCCAAGCCCTGGGTTTGCCAAGCGACGGGCCACACACTGCACTTTTACTTGGGAATGCTAGATTTTCTAAGCTCTGAAACAGCTTCGGAAACACAGTTCTAGAATCCCTAACACGCCAAGGAAGTCGGCACCCCCCTGCCCTAGGTGAGCTCATCTGAGAAAAACACTCTGCTCATATTTCCTTCAAACCCCTCTTATGCGAAATCACCATTTCCTCAAGGAGAGTGTCAACGTGCGTTCCAAATTCAACAGAAGCTCAGTTCCTGGTGTAGCACTGCAGGCTTATGGAACATGCACAGGTCTCTGTAACAAACTCCAGCATCCTTCTTTTAGGCAGTTCGCTACACGGAAAAGGGGACATAGAAAAAAGTAAATCGGCCAAGGGCCCTGTGGGTAACTTGTGTCACTTTGGAATTGCTAGGCTCAACATGTCCTTAGGCTGAGAGTCAACCTGGCATTGGGAGAGGGATCGCACAAGGCTTGTTTCCTTTTCTGAAAGCTCCATTCATGTGGCGTGGAAACAACCTGAAAAGCATGGATGTGGCATGGTTTTAGTCTCTGCCCGCATGCCTCAGAGAAGACAATGAGTTTCTCGAAAGAAATCTTCTGCTTCCTCTTCCTAGCTGGAAGCTCATCCTGCAAGGCTCTATAGCAAATGTGAACCTCAACGTGAGCACTAGCCTCGAAATAA
>NW_021151865.1:0-899 GCF_002837175.3 Physeter macrocephalus | reverse complement strand
TATGTGAAATCACCATTTCCTCAAGGAGAGTGTCAGCGTGCGTTCCAAATTCAACAGAAGCTCAGTTCCTGGTGTAGCACTGCAGGCTTATGGAACATGCACAGGTCTCTGTGGCAAACTCCAGCATCCTTCGTTTAGGCAGTTCGCTACACGGAAAAGAGGACATAGAAAACAGTAAATCAGCCAAGGGCCCTGTGGGTATCTTGTGTCTCTTTGGAATTGCTAGGCTCAACATGTCCTTAGGCTGAGAGTCAACCTGGCATTGGGAGAGGGATCGCACAAGGTTTGTTTCCTTTTTTGAAAGCTCCATTCATGTGGCGTGGAAGCAACGTGAAAAGCATGGTTGTGGCATGGTTTTAGTCTCTGCCCGCATGCTTCAGAGAAGACAATGAGTTTCTCGAGAGAAATCTTCTGCTTCCTCTTCCTAGCTGGAAGCTCATCCTGCACGGCTGTATAGCAAATGTGAACCTCAACGTGAGCACTAGCCTCGAAGTAACGCCCTGATTTGCCTTGCCTAACGGTCCCGTGCAGGGTCCCCGAAAGCCCATAGACGCGGTTCTGCTTTAGTTTGCCTGCAGGAGGCTTTTCGGTTCTCATTGCAACCTCGCGTCAGCCACCTTTCGGTTTCAGAACCCTCTGTACCTCCACGATGCTCTGGGCCTCTTAAGCCATATCCAGCCTCGTAAGCCCTGCAGCGAAGCCCTTGGTTTGCCAAGCGACGGGCCACACACTGCAATTTTCCTTGGGAATGCTAGATATTCCAAGCTCTGAAACAGCTTCGGAAACACAGTTCTAGAATCCCTAACTCGCCAAGGAAGTCGGCACCCCCCTGCCCTAGGTGAGCTCCTCTGAGTAAAACACTCTGCTCATATTTCCTTCAAACCCCTCTTATGCGAAAT
>NW_021151864.1:2130-2623 GCF_002837175.3 Physeter macrocephalus | reverse complement strand
AGAGCTTATTAGGTTTGTTTTAAGAGAAAGGTGGAAGTGGTAAGACGACGCGAAGGAAGTCGGTGAATACAACAAGCATGAACGCTCAATCAAAGACACGTCCTCCATCCTTTAGTGACAAGCAATGAGAAGAAGCGCCGTTACTACAGGAACTGAGAGGAGGTCGCATACCTACTTCCGAAAGCAGACGTATGTCACACGTGAGCACGATTACATGCTTCGCGAAACTGCGGAAGATGAAATGCGTGATGGAGTCATCAGCTGACACGCACCGGTGACGCAAGGGAGAAGAAAAGCAACGGATCAGGAATGCTGTCGGTTAAAGTAGCACGAGGAACGGACATGCGGTGGAGACATACACATGAAAAGAGGCGAAGAGCTGCCAAAGGTCTTAGAAAAGTTTTCAGAAATCAAATTCCTCCAGTTCCGCTTTATGCAGCGACCAAAGCTACAATCCTCCACCAATAAGTATATGGGTTGTCTGTGGCGGGAC
>NW_021151864.1:0-1798 GCF_002837175.3 Physeter macrocephalus | reverse complement strand
GACACCGACGCCACCTTGAGTCGGCAGCCGCCGGCATCGGACGCGCCGCCGTGCTAAAAGAAACAAAAAAAGCGTAGTCAAGCTCCAGCAAATACCTGTGTGTATGTGTATTGCTCAGAGCAGGAAGGACCGATACAGCAGTCTGTCACGAGTAAGCCCACCACGAGTTCCGTGCTGTGATAGCTTGGTTCCTGTAGATCACGAAATATGCACGTTCGTTCACAAGTGCATACCCCGCATACTCCGCGGACAGATGTGTTACACAAAATACTTGTGCACCACTTATCTGTTCCGCAGACGCGCTGATCGCATTTTTGAAACACGTTTCATCCGCAGACACGCTGGATGACTAGTAGAAAGAGTAAGGCTCCATGCAGCGCGATCACCGGAACGGCAGAGTAGGTAGCGCGGTACACTTTTCGCAACACAGGAAAGCGGAGCGACGCAGCGGCGGGAGGGAGGTGAATATTGAGTCGATACATTAGTCCTCGGGGAGCGGAAATGTTATATAAGCTCGGTGGAACACAGCGGTAGCATTCGGGTGGCCCACGTTAAGTAAAAGCTCATTTTATCTCTAAAACCATAACACAGCTATGCAAAGATGAAGAAAGTTGCAGCGGAGCTGCATCTCAGCGTTTGGTAGTGTCTCACAGACACGTAAACAAGGTTGTTTCCTTATTTGCAACGCGCGTACCGTTTAAGTAGCAAAACTCTGCCCAGTAGTGGAAGAAGCTGGGTGGGTACTCTGAAGTCACCAGTACACATAACGCAAACTCAGCGTCTGGTATACTCCAACAGAAGTACCCTGTGGGGAAGTGACGAAGTGAAGGAGTTTGTTTCTGAAAGTCATTCTGGACGAGCGGGCTGAAGACGCGAACGCTGAATCTAACGGAACTACATAGCTAGTTGAAAGTATAAAGCCTTACCAGTAGACACTGAACAGCAGACTGCATGTGAAGGGGAACGAAACGTGGAAGCTATATTCGTATCGACAGAGACAAAGCAACAGAGGGCCTCCCCAGTAAACTCGGTGGAAATGAAATCGAACTGATTAGACGATGATGAAACCGATTGTCGTGCAGCCACAACCGTTGATGCCACGAAAAGTAGTGCTCTTTCCTCGCTACTGCTTTGCGGAGGCGAACAAATCCGCTGCGTTGCAGGGAACAACCTGCAAATACATTGAACGACGAGGTCTTCTCGTAACATGCTTTTTTGCGTATACCTTATGATCCGAATGGTCTGAAGAAAGTTTATGCATTTCTTCAAATGTCCCTACGTGGTCGTTTTAGCTCCTGAAGCAGTTCCGCTGCAAAGTTCCGGTAGCTGCCTTCACATTACGGCCTGCGAAACTCATGGCGCTGAAATAAATATTCACGAGTTCTATACCAGACCAGCACTAACACTCAAGTTTCTACCCTCCCCATCTCCTAGCGAACCAGCGGAGACCTGAGGAGGCCTCTGGCCCTGTTAAGGGAAAACTTTCATTGACACCTTGAGTTAGACGTGAAAGCGGCGATAAGGGGGTCCACTCGATGTTTATGCTGGGGAAGGGGCCTAGCACTGTGCCACCCAATGATGAGCAGCAGCGTTCTGTGGGTACTGTTGATTCCTCGTTGACAGCGTTTGTAACAGTACCCCCATCGTTCGGTCATAGGCATAGAGTCAAAGTGTCTTGATGTTACCCCGTGGACAGCGACCGTAATAGTACCCCGATCGCTCGGTCATACGCAGATGCGTAACTTGTGACGAGTAAAGTTTGAAAGTGAGAAATTTCCCGCACCTGAAGCAGGTCCAT
>NW_021151863.1:1678-2623 GCF_002837175.3 Physeter macrocephalus | reverse complement strand
CATGCCACACGTACAGGCGCCGGCACTCTCACAAACCCACATAGACAGAATCATATTTACTTTCTACGACGAAAAGCACCACCGTTCCATGCATACGAATTCTATACTCTATATACGCCGTGTAGATTCAGTACGCACGTACGTTTGTGTATGCCAGTTTAAATAGAAGGAAAATCAAAATTATTCCTGTATTGCCCCTTCCGGTATACATATCCCTACCACTTCACGTGTCTAGGGTTGAACTGGATTCGCTGTGACAACACTGCTCTTCTGCTTATCTCGTTACCAGGGAAAATCTCTAACCAGACGTTTTTACGCCGTATGGATCAACAAAGACAACGACTGACGAAGATTTGATGTCGCATCGTTATGTCGGCCTGCTGAAGTGTAGACGCGATGGAGAAAAGGGATGCTGTATGTGTGACACATTCGCAGTACTGTGTTGACAATTTTTTGGGGGTTAGTATATCCGCTTGGGAATATTTCATCCTACTGGATTCAAAAATAGAAGACGTTTAGAGAGATTCGGGTATAAGCAGCTAATCACTGGCAGAAGCTCAAAATATACTGATTTTCTCTTTTAAGGAAAACAAGATCCCTCGTACTGCTGGTTTCTCATCGCCCGAAATGCTTGCTGCTTTCATATCCACACATAAGCAAACCGGACTTGCACGAACGACTTATCCTACTGCATAAAGGTATACGCACAAGCTTAACCAGAGCAGTGTTTAACACCCACACAGCGAACTGCGTTGTTGAGAGTAGCACCTAGATGGAGAGGATTCACAGGCTGCGCTGCAGGTCGCACCCCCACAATAAACATGCCTCCCTCACACGTGACACACAAATAACCCCTCCACATGAGAACTTAATGTTCCCTCTTGCAGCCGGAAACACGACGCAACTGCAAAACGAGCGTGACCGCTAGGCCACTGCGATCGTAAC
>NW_021151863.1:0-715 GCF_002837175.3 Physeter macrocephalus | reverse complement strand
CAGCAGCCGCCGTTTACGGTACAACCTGTAGGCAGAAGTCTGCTAGTGCGCCGCCACACAAAGAAGCGCCGAAGACCCTCTCGGTCTACACTACAGTGACAAAAGCTTGCAGGAGGACTGACGACACAGTTATTCAAGAAGAGAATACACCTTTACAAAGATTACCTCATGTGAATGTCTACGCCCCAAACAAATGCAGAAATCTCCGTCAATATAGTAGTGAGCCTAAGCATGCAGACATACGTTCGTAGCTGTACAGACTGCTGTACGGTGCGCCTGCACTGAGACGCACACGCGTACATGGGAATCACACGCGCACAATTGCGTGTGTCTGTCGGTGACACGCATATTTGTCGGTGTGCGTGCACGTGTGGGTGCGCGTAGGTATGTCGGTGTATAGGTTCTTGCGCGTTTGCAAAGTATGTACTGGTGTGCATCTGTGAGTCGGAGTCCTAGTCGATCGCGTGGAACTCTCACTTCACGACATCTACAGAGACTCGTACTTCGGCAGTGGCAACCAACGGGCAGCAGGAGCCCTCCTTAGCTAAAACGGCTTTCCCACACGTATAGAAATATACGTATATACACAACTGTGCGCGCCCACTCTTACGCCGATTTACCGCAGATATACACACACGAACATATACATGTACATACATGTATCTGCATGTACACGTGCTGCATGTCATGCATCTGTGGTGCAGAGTCCTCGTAT
>NW_021151862.1:1299-2623 GCF_002837175.3 Physeter macrocephalus | reverse complement strand
AAGTCATCCTGTATCAACGGCACATAGGTACAGAGCACCTATTCCATAGCCACATGCACCGGAAGGTACTGTCTCCCGCAAGTGTCGCCTGCGCACGAGGCAGGTGAGATTCAAAAAATCTGAATGCACTCGGTAGCGAGACTTTTGGTCAGACGACAAACTGACTACCCACGCACAGTGTTCGTGAAACGAAGAAGTACGTGTTTTAAGCGGGACGATCTACTTGACTACTAGAGCCCTACTACGCGCACCTCTAGATATGGTCGCGCCCCGGCCAGCGGCATTCCGACGGAATCGTGAACCGTTTCTTCCTGACATATTTCTCGGTAGATCCACGCTATCGACATTTCACTTGCACGCAACAGCTGCTAACTCTCCTGCACAGGAAGTCGATACCACGCAGAGGGCAGAGGTCTGTACAATTGGGGCACGACGCTCGAGTGAATGGTTTCGCAAACGGAGACTGGAGGTAGTTCCGCTCTCGTGGAAGGTGTACCCCTTTGTGCTTACATCTTACCTTTGTGAACGTCTCTCTGGACGGAAGTGCGAGCGTATGTATGTGCGTGCTTTAATGCGCTGTGGGACATCAGTCATGCAGTCGGAATCATGCATTAGCTCCGCAGGACCCCATATACGATCACGAGTACGACGTGGAAATTTTTAGGGCAGCGCACACGAAAGACACTTTACATCAGTGGTTAAATCCCCCATATATGGGCCCTGATACTAAATGTGCGACGGGGTTTGTACATACAAGCACGTGTCTCTTGCAATCATATCGCAATACAGTCCCGCCCCACACACCACCAGTCACCTGAACAGAGCTTTCCCTTCCGTTGCAGTAAATTGTGAGACGGAATCCTCAACGATGTGTCCTTCTTTCGCATTTTCAGCTGTCATTACGCCACTCAGGTTATAGGAAGGATAACGTACCGTGTGCTTCAGCTGCCACACGGTGGTCCCCAAGCTACCCCCGAGAAATATCCACAGACGTACAATTGACACCTGAGAAAGTCGTCTCTTTATAAGTGTGCGACTAAAGCGTGTACGACTACGCAGCCGCGGTCGTGTAGTCCTGGAAAGATTTGCTCGTACACGCCTATCTATGTGGATATGTGTGTAGGCCGCTGCTCGCACTGTCTGCATGACCGTAAAGTGGTAGCTACGAATGGGCATGTCTACACGTACATCTTCACAGTCATATCTATGAATTCGGATAGAGGTAAGCTGCGGACACCTAGGTAGTAGTGCATGTTGCAACTCCTCCTTCCGACTGTGGCGAACGAAAATGTCATTACCAAAGCTCGAGTCGGCTGCACGTACA
>NW_021151862.1:0-784 GCF_002837175.3 Physeter macrocephalus | reverse complement strand
CTCGTAGACCGTTCTGGGTATAGAAAAACACAAACGATTGCACTTGTATATGATCTATCAACAGACTGTAACACGAGGCCAAGTCTGTCTTCATCAGGTAGAGGAAGCGCTTACAAATAGTGAAACGCGCCCCGGGTTGCGAAGGAAACACTCTGAACATTACTACAGGCGCGAGGTTGTGCGTTAGCAGCCATCAACTGAGGCGAGTACACTTCCTCGCTAAAACTGTACGGAAGTAAAGCGCGCGTACGTGTGAGTGCAAACCATTGGAGACAGATGCGGCAACATTATAGACAGCGCGCGTGGACCTTCTTGTATACCTGTCGTGTAGAAGCAGTCCATCGGTAGGACATCACTTTGCAAGGAGGTTTTCCGCTATTCTGCGTTTCGTCGAGCGTGGTGGACAACGATAAGCACTGCGTCAATGTGAATCTTTGCGTTCCGCAGCACTAACGCATAGAAGTTATTCGTGGAGGAAGAAACCTCAGCAGTACATGCCATCGTGATGCGATATTTCACACATTCTTCGCAGATGTACTCAATGTCGCTGGCGAGTCGACGAAGATGTGCCTTCTGGCATCACTTCGTACACGCAACAACGCACCCAGCAGCTGCCAGCACAGACGCGGTGTAAGAAGCAACCTATGTATAGCACTTCTATGTCACCTGCAACACCGATGCGTGGTCTAACATTTTGTCAGTCTCTACCACAATGTATGAAGCCTAATCAGAGGCTGTGCACCCACGAAATGCTACCATGCGCTTCGCACACAATGCCAAGCGC
>NW_021151861.1:0-2624 GCF_002837175.3 Physeter macrocephalus | reverse complement strand
TGCGTAAGTGTACATATGCAGAGAGACCTGGAAGTCAGAATATAGCTTCTAGATGTGTGCAGTATCTTCAGACGCTCGAAGTGACCGCATAGGTCTGCTGCTTGTATCACTTTGGGCTCTGCAGTCGACGCAGTCATCCCGAGAGGAAGAAGACCATTCTCGTATGTCCATGTTAACAGCGAGTCCTATACATATTAATGTGGTGTTACCTGGCGTACGTGCGCACTACTTCACACGTCTCTGGTAGTTGACAGCAACGGCAGTCGAGTAAAACAAATGGTTTAGAAGGCGCAGGAATGCATGGCCACCAAAGAGGCCCGTTTAACTTTGGTTATCTGTTTGTTGATGATGCCACGTCCTACGTTTCACAACTGCGTCCCCAAGTAACCGTAGATGTGTGAACGAACGCGTGTAATTGTGCGAACGGACGAATGCGTGCATGGGTATCTGTACGTACACAAATTGTAGATTCATATGCCCATGTGTTTCCTCATAGACTTGTGTGTAGCTGCATGTATGTGTGTACTCATAACGGCGCACATGTCACGGAGAAAACACTCTGCTACTGAATACTTTTTTCGTGTTCAACACTTATGCGTCCATATACACTTCCAAGCTTGCAAGCGTGTACGTACATACTCATACTTTGTAACTGTAGCGGAGGCCTTCAAGTGAGGCGTGTCTATAGGTGAGGACGACTCGCTCCACACTTACATCATAAGGTGAAGAGAACCTGGTTCACAACAGGGCGTACAGGTGTGTTCAACCCGTGTACAGGGCACCTACATCCTTTCCTTCTACACGCAGAAGTGGAACCGGGGTGCTGCTACCGCGAAGAGGACAAGAAAGTAGTAATATAAACACATCGGTTGAATCCAGCTGACGAGTCACGACAGGGCGTCTCGCTGGATAGTTTTCTACTTGTATGCCTGCGTTTCCCTGTCCCCTGCTTTGAGTATGTACGTGAAGTGCAACTAGCTGTACACAAGAACACCGCGCAGTCGTCAAGACTCACAGTGTTCACTAGGGCGGAACGGAAATTTGGACGAGTACATAATCCTCTACGAATTTATGCATTCGTACGCATTTCTACATGCAGCTGTCTCAGTCGATGTGAATAGATTCACAAGTGTCGCATCCGTACACATTTGAAAGAACACTGGCGTAGTTACACACCGACAGTAACAGTATAATACGGATGTCTTCCAAGCCTCTGCACAACCCCATATCACATAGGAGCGTACGTTCAAATCTCTCATTCGTTGGCATTCATTCTACCCTACAGGTCTCCTAAGCATACCACCACTGGCGCATGCTCGGCGTGGTAGAATCGTCGATGAGGAAGCGACAAATACCTACATCGTGAAAGGCTTCCCTTTTAGAAGTTGCACCAAAGACGAGTATGCATATTTGTTGACAGCTCCACTCCTGCAGATGCTCACGATGAAAACTTTAAGCGCAGGTACGGCTTGAAAGTTTCACAGCTCCACTGTATTCTTTTGTGACGACGCACTATTTCCCAGTACGTCTTCACTCATAGTTCTTTGCTAGCCTTTTGCTGCACGGTTCGGAATCAGCTCTCCTTCACACTTGATATTTTTGTGCTGGCTATCGGATGGGAGTGGGTATCTTGTCATGTGACACTAGCCGTAAGTAACAGCTAGCGCGTATGCGCGCGGTACCCGGCGACGACTTCAACCCTGGCTCGAAGAGTCTCCTCTACATTGGACCACACAGACTGCCGTCAGAGGAGGGAAATGTGTCGAAAAAGTGTTCTGACACTGCTCTTAATTCCGAGAAGCTCATGCTCTCACAAAGGTGCCGGCCACGCGGCCCACCCCAAGGCGGTGGTGAATTCACGGAAACCAGCTCACAAGGAAGTTTGTGTCGTCGTCGCTTCCATGGTGGCACTTCCTCCACCGCCCATCGAAGAGGGAAGACAAGGCTGTAAAAGAGGTAACACTGGCCAGAGACTTTCAGCAGTGTATACATTCTCTTTATAAAGTGGAGTCGACATCAGCGAAGAAATGTTATTCAAGGCTAAACATCCTCAACTACGAATCACCTCTACAAAGGTCAGTGTCGACCTTTCGTGTTTATCGACACTATTGTTGAGCAGCATCATGCATTGCGCGTCGCTTTGCAGCCGTCGGCCGAACGTCAAAGACCACCGCGAGACTAACGCTTTTGTTGACGCGGTTCCACCGAAGTTTTCCGGTGGATGACTTCAGTCGGGAAGTTGGGAAGTTGCTTGCCTAAAACCGTTTGCTACGTAGCTTCTCCTGTGGTAATGCTTCGCACAGGCCCGCATTCCGTGATCTACGAGCCACCGGTTGCATTGTAATCATTTCTGTTCACCTTCCTCCTGAGGTCAAAGTCAAGCAGTATATTTATTGTAATACTGTTCCAAGAACAGAAGATTCTTCCGCTAAGGGGATTTGAGCGAGCAGCGATTGTAAAAAAGCGCTGTTAAACGGCCGCTCTACAAGCCAAGGGGTTCCCGACGGATGTGCGCGGCTGTCAACTGCGTACGCGAACTTGCGAATTAATATGTCGGATCTGGCAGCGTGTGACGAGGCAACATGTATGTCTGATGGTCAACGGTCAACGGGAAGAATTTAAAC
>NW_021151859.1:0-2626 GCF_002837175.3 Physeter macrocephalus | reverse complement strand
CATTGTCGTCTCTGATCCATGCCAGCATAGACTAAAAGCCCTGCCACCAAAATGCTTTTCAGTTTGCTTCCACGCCGCGTGAATGGAGCTTTCGAATTAGAAAAAACGCCCTGTGCGATCACTCTCCTATTGCCAGGTTGACTCGCAGCCTAAGTACATGTTGAGTCGAGCAAGTCAAAAGAGACACAAGAGACCCACTGGGCCCTGGGTTGATTTACCTTTTTCTATATCCGTTATTCTGTGTAGCAAACTTCCGAAACGAAGGACGCTGGAGGTTGCCAAAGAGGCCTGTGCATCCCAAAGAAGCCCGCAGTGATACAGCACAAAGTGTGCTTCTGTTGAAGTTGGAACACACGCTGACACTCTCCTTGAGGAATTGCTGACTTCCCATAAGTGGTGTTGGAAGGAAATATAAGCAGAATGTTTTTCCCAGTTGAGCGCAACTAGAGTAAGCTGGCTGAATGCCTTGGCGAGTTAGGGATTCTAGAGCTGTGTTCGCGAAGCTGTTTTAGAGCTCAGAAAATCTAGGATTCCCAAGGAAAAATGCAGTGTGTTGCCCCTCACTCGGCAAACAAAGGGCTACACTGATGGGCTTCCGAGGCTCTATTTCGCTTAAGAGGCCCAGTGCATCGTGGAGGTACGGAGTTTTCTGAGATTAAACGGACGCTCGGGTGAGATGCCCAGGAGAACTGCAAGCCCCCTGTCGGTAAAGTAAAGCAGAACCGTGATTAAGGGCTCTCGAAGCTGCTGCACGCCTCCGTTAGGCAAGATACGTGAGGGCCTGACTTCGAGGCTAGTGCTCACGTTGAGGTTCACATTCCGTATCGAGCAGAGCAGGAGGAGCTTCCCGGTAGGAAGTGCAAGCACAAGGTTTCTTTCGAGAAAACTCATTGTCTTCTCTGAGTCATGCCAGCATAGACTAAAAGCCCTGCAGCAACAATGCTTTTCAGGTTGCTTCCACGCCGCGTGAATGGAGCTTTTGCAATTAGAAAAAAAGCCCTGTGCTATCACTCTCCCATTGCCAGGGTGACTCGCAGCCTAAGTACATGTTGAGTCGAGCAAGTCAAAAGAGACACAAGAGACCCACTGGGCCCTGGGCTGATCTACCTTTTTCTATATCCGTTATTCTGTGTAGCAAACTTCCGAAACGAAGGATGCTGGAGGTTGCCAAAGAGGCCTGTGCATCTCCCAGACGCCTGCAGTGTTGCAGCACGAAGTGTGCTTCTGTTGAAGTTGGAACACACGCTGACACTCTCCTTGAGGAATTGCTGACTTCCCATAAGTGGTGTTGGAAGGAAATATAAGCAGAATGTTTTTCCCTTTTGAGCGCAACTAGAGTAAGCTGGCTGAATGCCTTGGCGAGTTAGGGATTCTAGAGCTGTGTTCGCGAAGCTGTTTTAGAGCTCAGAAATTCTAGGATTCCCAAGGAAAAATGCGGTGTGTTGCCCCTCACTCGGCAAACAAAGGGTTACTCTGATGGGCTTCCGAGGCTCTATTTCGCTTAAGAGGCCCAGTGCATCGTGGAGGTACGGAGTTTTCTGAGATTAAACGGAGGCTCGGGCGAGATGCCCAGGAGAACTGAAAGCCCCCTGCCTGTAAAGTAAAGCAGAACCGTGATTAAGGGCTCTCGGAGCTGCTGCACGCCTCCGTTAGGCAAGATACGTGAGGGCCTGACTTCGAGGCTCGTGCTCACGTTGAGGTTCTCATTCCGTATCGAGCAGAGCAGAATGAGCTTCCAGGTAGGAAGTGCAAGCACGAGGTTTCTTTCGAGAAAACTCATTGTCTTCTCTGAGCCATGCCAGCATAGACTAAAAGCCCTGCAACAACAATGCTTTTCAGGTTGCTTCCACGCCGCATGAATGGAGCTTTCAAAATTGGAAAAAAAGCCCTGTGCGATCACTCGCCCATTGCCAGGTTTACTCGCAGCCTGAGTACAAGTTGAGTCTAGCTAGTCAGAGGAGACCCAAGTTACCCACCGGGTCACTGGCTGATATATGTTTTTCGATACCCGCTATTCTGTGTCGCGAACTGCCTAAACGAAGGATGCTGGAGGTTGCCCAGGGAGCCTGTGCATCTTCCAGAAGCGTGCAGTGTTACATCAAGAACTGTGCTTCTTTGGAACTTGGAACGCACGCTGACGCTCTCTTGAGGAATTGGTGGCTTCCCATAAGAGGTGTTTGAAGGAAACGTAAGCAGAGTGTTTTTCTCAGTTGAGCTCACCTAGGGCAAGGGGCCCGAATGCCTTGGCGAGTGAGGGATTCTAGAACTGTGTGCCCGAGACTTTTTTAGTACTCAGAAAATCTGGCATTCCCACGGATAAGTGCAGTGTGTTGCCCCTCAGTCGGCAAACACGGGGCTAATCGGAATGGTTTACGAGGCGGATTTTGCTTCAGAGGCCCAGAGCATCGTGGAGTTAGGGAGGCTTCTGACACTAAACGGTGGCTGACGCGAGGTACCAAGGGGAACGGACAAGCCTCTTGCCAGTACACTAAAGCAGAACCGCGATTAAGGGCTCATGAAGCTGCTAAACGCCTCCGTTAGGCGAGACACGTCAGGGCCTGACTTCGAGGAGAGTGCTCACGTTGAGTTTCACATTCCGTATCGAGCAGAGCAGGATGAGCTTCTA